>NC_069502.1:773287639-773420139 GCF_027579735.1 Bombina bombina
AGTGCACATGGATAGTGCTGATAAACAACACAACACATGTTCCGTCCTGCTTACCCTGCAGCATGCATAACTCATAAGTGTCCAGGAAATTATTGCTGAGTGGGTATCTCTTTGCACCACTCGGCTGATTTTACTGACCACACCCTGCTGAAAGTTTTAGCCAATTTTAAAAGGGACAGACTATTCCAGAATTGTATTGCTTAAAAAGATATATAATCCCTTTATCACCATTCCCCAGTTTTGCATAACCAACACTGTTATATTAATATACTTTTTTACTTCTGTGATTAACATATCTAAACCTCTACAGACTGCCCCTTATCTCAGTTCTTTAGACAGACTTGTATTTTAACGAATCAGTGCAGACTAATAAATAACTCCAGAGGAGTGAGCACATTTATCTATATGGCACACATAAACTAGGCACTAGCGCTGTTTAGCAGTGAAAAATATGATAAGATGGCCTTAGAAATGAGCATATGAGCCTAGCTAGGTTTAGCATTTAACAAAGAATACCAAGAGAAGAAAGCAAATTTGATGATAAAAGTAAATTGGAGAATAAAATAAGATGCCCCATCTGAATCATGAAAGTTTAATTTTGACTAGACTGTCCCTTCATACTAAAATTAGCTAATATTAAAATCTTTCTTTGCATACCAGAAAATTTTATAATATTACAGTGCCACCACCACCCAGCCATTTTATAATGCCACCCATCTGGCAACATTTTCTGTGGAGAACATATATGTATATACATACACACACAACTAAACAACAAAGAAAATAATTTCAAATCTGTATTTTGAAGCATTCATTCTTTTTAGTATATGAGACAGATTTTTGTTTTCTCCAAAATAAAGTTATAAAGACATTTATCCAAGCTGGAAGATAGATGGAGCAATCCCCCCTCTCTCGGATGATGCACTGCTTAGAATAATATGTCTATACCTGTCCTCTCTCTGTAACTCAAGGTTTATGCAGAACTATTAACAGATGCAGACATAGTTGCAAAATAAAACAATTTATCAGCATCTTTAAGCAATATGACACCACAGTCTTCATTTAAACAGTGTCTGTGTAATTTAAAGCACATATATTTCAGCAACGTAATAACTGCTTATATATAATAATGTTTGCTGGGTCAGCGACACTGAAGCTTCTAGGTCTGCTGAGCTTGTGACCCGCAGTAAATTCAGCATTCAACAAAAAGAGGGGATGAAGTGCAGTAAGGAAGAGCTGGAAAGCTACAAATATAAATCTGACTGCTATATAACTTTTATGAGGGTTTCTACTGTTAGGTTGTTTTATTTAATTAATTTTATTATGAATCAATGATCCCTGGTTGTCTAGTGGGGATGTATGACTAGTCCATGTGGTATTATACTCCTAGTAATGAGCCATTCAAAAATGTATACTGGGACTGCACAGATAGGGGAGGTCCAAACAAAAAGGGGATCTGGATGATACAAGATGGTGCGTTAAAGTATGGATGCGGCTTGGATAGTTCCTGATAAACGGGAGCGAGCATCTACTACCAAACTGAAGTCTGAAAAGTAACCGGTCTTAGCCGTATAATCATGTATAATTGGCTATAGGTACATGCATGTCAATAAGGTTAGATAAACAGAATCCACTTATATGAAAAAGGTAAAAGAAAATACATGTTGGACATAGAAGTAATTTATTTTTGCATTAATTTCTCTTTTAGCCAAAAAAATAAATGTGTGTGTATATACATATGTTTGTACATAAGCAGCTCACAAACACTTGTAAAGCTTAATACCCAAAAGCTATTTAGTTCTGTTTGCACTAGTACTAGGGTTGCCAGCTGTACTAGACTATCTGTAAGTGGCTGGTAACACTGGTAGGTGGGGTCACACACTGACCCCCAAAAGCCTCTTCTCTTGATCCCACCTTGTATATTTTTCACAACTGAGTAGTAATTTCTCCCCTTGGCTGCCAGTAACAGGCAAATTGATAATTTTACCACTTTGGTTGCAATACACAGTAATACTTTGACCCCCTTTACCGCCCTCACTTTTTTCTGCTCCATATTTATAATGCATTGGGGCAAAGGAGGGCTTTTACATTTAGCTAACACTCAGGGAATTTTTAAAACTGGACAATTATGTGTCCAGTATTTTTGTGAAATTTCTACTTGACAGCATACTAAATAACTGGACTATCTGATTGAACACTGGACACCTAGCAGCTATAACTACTATTAGGCATATTCTTACCATAACATTTTTATGGCAAGAGTATTTAAAATGCAATGTATGAAGGGAAACTTCCGAGCAGTGACTTGCCTAATCTCCCACCGACTCCCACGGGCAGAGCACCTTCAGGTCTCTGCCGCATCACAGTGCTTAGAGTGCACTGAATATGTATTTCCTGTCACTTGCTTTAAACTAACATCTGAACGAAGCATGGAGACAGCTGCTGGTATCTGAAATAGGTGCTCTATTAGAAATGTATCAAGCTGCCTTTGTGAAAACACTGGAGGACACATTTGATCACTCCTCTATAGATACCCTTGCGATGAATTACCTGTTATGCAACTGGGATCTGAGGGCCCCCGAGAACTTGCTACATACCACGTGTTTTAAAAGGACCAGTCAATACAGTAGATTTGCATAATCAACAAATGCATGATAAGTAGACAATGCAATAGCACTTAGTCTGAACTTCAAATGAGTAGATTTTTTAAAAAAAAATTGCAAAGTTATGTCTATTTACACTCCCCCTGTATCATGTGACAGCCATCAGCCAATCACAAATGCATATACGTATATGCTGTGAATTCTTGCACATGCTCAGTAGGAGCTGGTGACTCAAAAAGTGTAAATATAAAAAGACTGTGCACGTTTTGTTAATGGAAGTAAATTGGAAAGTTGTTTTAAATTGCATGCTCTATCTGAATCATGAAGTTTAATTTTGACTTGAGTGTCCCTTTAAGTCAGTTTTACTATGTACTTTTACACCAGTGTGTCTTTATCTTTTTTTTTTGTAGCTTATTATATTCACTGCTTATTATATTCAATAGCAAACTTTTGTCACATTGAGAATTGGTTAATTAAACAATTCCCAATGTGACAAAAGTTTGCTATTTATACTGGACACTTTCTTGTTGTTAAGCATTGGTTGCTTTTTTCCCAAGTTCACTTATAGTTGCATACAGCTAAGGCATTAGATAATTGCCCTAATTTTAATACTATTTGTATCTTAATCCATTGTATCTGATCATATGTTGATAATTGTTTGCTAGCAGCAAGGTTTATCTCTCTCTTTTTAAATATATTTATATACAGTATATATATTTATATATATATATATATATATATATATATATATATATATATATATATATATATATGCATTGTACCTTGGGGAGACGTACCCTTTATATGAAATTAAGTTTTTATTAGAATTGTTTGCTTTATTAAATATTTGCTATATAACTTATACTGAAAGTGTGGATATTTTTATCCTCAGGTGCCCTCTTTATACCCTCCCCTAATATTCCCCTGTTTCCTCTTTCTTTATGTGTGGTCCTAGAGTGACCAATGCTTTTTATTAAAGGTTTACTTTTATTTTAAATTCTCATATATTGAGAGAATACCTAATAAAAAAAAAAAATCTTTATTAAAGGGACATATAAAACCCAACATTTTTCTTTCATAAGTCAGATAGAACATACAATTTTAAACAACCTTCCAATTGACTTCCATTTTCAAATGTTCTTTGCTTTCTTGTTATCCTTTGTTGCAAAAGCAAGTTAAAGGGACACTCAAGTTAAATTAAACTTTCATGATTTAGATAGAGTGTGCAATTTTAAATAACTTTCCAATATATTTCCATTAACAAAATGTGCACAGTCTTTCTATATTTACAAATTTTGAGTCACCATTTTCTACTGAGCATGTGCAAGAATTCACAGAATATACGTATATGCATTTGTGAGTGGCTGATGGATGTCACATGATACAGGGAAGTGGAAATAGACAACTTTAGAATTTGTCAGAAAAAAAATCTAAAACTCATTTTTTATCATGTATTTGTTAATTATGCAAATCTACTGTAATAACTTGTCCTTTAAAGGGATATGAAACCCAACATTTTTCTTTTGTGATTCAGATAGATAATACAATTTTAAACATCTTTCTAATTTACTTCTATTATTTAATTTGCTTCCTTCTCTTGTTATCCTTTGCTGAAAGGTTTATCTAGGCATGCTCAGGAACAGCAGAGAACCTAGGATCTAGCTATTGATTGGTGGCTATATATATATATATATATATATATATATATATATATATATATATATATATATATATATATCGATTGTGATTGGCTCATCCATGTGTTCAGTTAGAAACCATTAGTGCATTGCTGCTCCTTCAACAAATGATACCAAGAGAATGAAACACATTAGATAATAGGAGTAAATGAAAAAATTGTTTAAAATTGTATTCTCTATCTGAATCATGAAAGAAAAATTTTGGGTTTCATGTTCCTTTAAAGGGACATAATACTCATATGCTAAATCACTTGAAACCGATGCAGTATAACTGAAAAAAGCTGACAGGAAAATATCACCTGATATTATTAATATTACCTCACAATCTCCTCAGCTCAGCAGAGTAAATTCTGTGTAAAAACGTATACTCAGCTGCTCCCAGCTGCAGGTAAAAAAAAATAAAAAAATGATTTGACTTAACTCTCATGAGATTTCATTGTAAACTTCCCTACACTGAATAGGGAAATAACATGAGAGTGCACGAGGCTCATCCCTTCGGCTGTCCCGGGACAGACATACTAATATGCTGCTTATAAATCCTTTACAATGGAATGTGGCTACTGAGGAATTTTTGAGGTAAAATTTGGGTATTATGGCCCTTTAAGTTGAGTGCACATGTCTGCAGTACTATATGGCAGCAGTTTTGCAACAATGTTATACATTAGCAAGAACACTAGATGGCAGCACTATTTCCTGTCATGTAGTGCAAATCTAGATATCTCTTCAACAAAGAATAACAAGAGAGCAAAGCAAATTTGATAACAGTAAATTGAAAACTTTTTTTTAAAATGGTATTCTCTATCTGAATCATGAATGGAACATTTTGGGTTTCATGATGCTTTAAGAACAATTTCCGTGTTCCTTTATGAGGTGTAGCTTCATATATGTATTACAGATCATAGAGTAGGCCCCTCTGAAACAAGAATATCTCAGTCCAGTTTGTATTTCTGACGTGTTTTCCTGTGTTCATGTTTGTATTATGGGTGTACTCTGTATGTTGTATTTTGTTATTAAAGAAAAGATTATTTGATCCAACAGCTGTAAAATAAACACATATATTTTTAAATACTATTAGTCATAAAAACTGATTAACTGTTTTTCACTGGCTAAGTACACAAGCTAGTATTGAATCTAATATGTAAGCAAATGGCGCATCAATTATGTTATGCATTTACTGAAGGAGAAAATGGAAACTGGGGATACTTAATTATTACTAACCACCTGAGACAAATCCAGTCATTAAACCGTAAAAATTGCATTTGTATGCATTTTATTAAGGAGATCTTCTAATATAAAATAAAGTTAGGATTTTGAAAATGTATAAAAACACCGAAAATGTTCTAGTTCCCTAAAGATTTTCTATAAATATAAAATAAGTTGAACTGTCTAAAAAGTGCAGTGGAGACAGTTGAATTTACACCTTTTTCGTGTTGCAATTTGAAATGATTCACCACAGCACTTCATTTCCCAGGATTATTTAAGGAAGTGAGAAGAAAGAGGTGACATTTTCTGTGATAACCATGAGTAATTCTTCATTGTTTTCTACAGGCAGAGAAAATCTGGAGGAAATATGTACACAATCTATGAACAAAAATGCACAAGGTTATGCTGGCTCTTGAATTTAGCTAACTAACAACCAAAATAAGATACCCAATAATAGGGTAAACTTTCTGTTCCTAGAGCACAATACTCAAAAAATATAAATAAAAAAATGTTTTACACAATATCAACATACCCTCCTCCCTAACACCAATACTGCATAACTTGCATACATTTAAAGCGGGTAAACACAATGCTATATCAGGGCCAAATATCCTACATAAGCTCATACCTCTACATTAATCCCTTAAAGGGATAGTCTAGTCAAAATTAAAAACTTTCATGATTCCGATAGAGCAGGCAATTTTAGCCAACTTTCTGATTTACTCCTATTATCAATTTTTCTTTGCTCTCTTGGTATCTTTATTTGCAACAGCAAGAATGTAAGCTTAGGAGCCGACCCATTTTTGGTTCAGAACCTGGGTTGCGCTTGCCGATTGGTGATTACATTAATACACCAATTAGCAAGTGTTACCCAGGTGCTGAACCAAAAATGGACGGCTCCTAAGTTTAAATCAAAACTGCAAAGGCAGATGTACTCATTTGAATGTCTCTAATACTTCATAATACAAACTAAAAGGCATTCTAAAAGCAGCATATGAACTCCAATATTAATTTATTTGTGTGTGGGGGTGGGGGGAGCTACCAGTTGAAGAATGGAACAATTTTTATTAAAAAAAAAAAAATGCTGGAAAAACTGTGGCACTACAGAAATTCTTGAACACATATGGTGGTCTTGCCTGAAAATAATACATTTCTGGGAAGTTATATGCAAGGAAGTTAATACATATAATACATAAAGTCAGAGTCAACCTGAGCCGATACCCGAGTTAATGCAACACAATAAGCAAAGCTTTTAACCTCAGAAAAAAATTAAAATAAACATTTAATAATTATTAACTATTGCTAGCAATTATTTATAAGGATACTTTAATAATTACTGTAATACAATTCATAAATTAAACCAAGCTCAGTCACAATAATAGTAGTACATTTTAAATACTACTTCTTTTGTGAATTTGACCATGGCTTAATTTATATCAGACCATACACTAAGTCACATATCTCCTATATGACATTGGGAGGCTGGTGGTTAAGTCAAGGAGATTCAGAATTGTGGTTAATTGGAGCTTGAGCTATGGCATAATGGCAATATTTGGCTATGCAGTACTTGGCAATATGAGACTTTTAAACAGGAAAATAGAGAGACGCACTCAACTGAGACAGAACAAAAGCTAGAAAAACGTCTGTGCTTGTCCACAAGGCCAGTGCCACTCAGGGTGCAGTCTCTTTTAGCACATTATGCCTTTCACAGAGAAAAAATATCCTGTAGCATATCAGTCTGACCCTGCCCAATGACAGTCCAGCGCCAAAATACCCGGCAATTCCTCTCTGACCAAGAGAAAACAACAAACCCCAGACGTACGTTTCGGCCTCCCTTGGGCCTCGTCAGTGAGGTGCAGTTGCATCTCTCTAGGGCATATGTGCAAGGAGTCCACGTCTGGTTTTCCCTTTCTACTCATTGGCAGACCTCACTGACGAGGCCCACAGAAGGCCGAAACAATCGTCTGCGGTTGTTGTTTCTCTTGTTCAGTGAGGAATTGCCTGGTATTTCGGTGCAGGTCATTGGGCAGGGTCAGACTGACATGATGCTACAGGATATTTTTTTCTCTGTGAAAGGGCATGGTGTGCTAAAAGAATGCGCACCCTGAGTTGCAATAAAAATGAACAGGCATGGAAGTTATTCTAGCTTTTGTTCTATCTCAGGAGTGCTGTTCTCTCTCTTCTAATAAATATGAGACTTTTATTAAGTCCTGCTGAGTTGAGTGATACAGCAGGCAGAACTCAGAAACCATGACAATAAATCCCAGAAAATGCAGAACTGTTGTGACACCAGGGTTTGAAAAATGTTGGTAGCAAGGAAGCCATAGTTTAGATTTATTAAACACATATCTAGATGCAAACATCTAGGTCCAGCTGCTAAATAGGGTATGGCTGGCTCTTAATTATTATTGTTGGCACCTTAAAGGGACAGTTTACTCAAAAATTTTCTCCCCTTTAATTTGTTCCCAATGATCGACTTTACCTGCTGGAGTGTATTAAATTGTTTACAAGTAGCTCCTTTACCCTTATATTGGCATTTGAAATAGTTTATTTAGCCTATGGTATCCCCACCTATTCTGAAAGTTTGTGGCCGCAGGTCCAAGCTATAAATAAGCTTTGTAAACACAGCCAGAAGAAGAAATTACACTCCCAGTGGGATATAGCAGATATAAGGTAATAAAATGTTGATTTTCCATTGTTCTCTCCAAGTACTGGTGATTGTTTTATGGACAGATATAAGATAAAGAAGCAGGTATATGTACACAATGTGATACAGTAATGAGATCTGATTATACCTACAAGCTCAACCCATTTTATTAGGTTGTGGCTTCAAAACACAGAATCAGAGCATTACAATACACAAATAAAGCTTAAAAAGCTAATTGTCATACATTTTTACTCTGCAGTTAGTAAAAAAAGTAATTGTAAACACATTAAGGGAAAAACTATTTTACAGTATACTGTCCCTTTAATCTGTGAAGTTTGTCAAAACATACCCAAAGCAATAAAAACGTTTTTAGTGACCATTATTTAAAGTGTTGTCTTTCAATATTCAAACTTGTCTATTATATTTTTTTCAAGAACATATAAAAATGTATTCTAGTGTGTTTCAATTAATTATATTCAAGCATGTTTCACATAAATTTTGCCATTTTATACCACTCCCCAAAAGCTGAAAATGTTCAAAAGTAATTTAACTTATAGTGACCAAGAATAAACAATTTAAAGAGATATAAAACCGTCTATTTAATTGAGTCTATTTAATCACTAGTCAGTAAAATAGAAATCATTGCAATATGTATTACTCATCATTTTAAAAGCATTTTACCTTTTGTTTTTATTAATTCATTTGTGAAGGGTCCATCACTTCCTGTCACTGCCCCACAAGGGGGTTGTGTTCTCTACAAGAAGGCAAAATAACAACTTTTCCTTTGAAGTGTTGCTACAAGACATCTGTTCTAGCTGTAGTCAGTTTATTGGCCATGCTCAGAAGTCATGTGACAGAAGAACTAAAGTTCTGTAATGTAGCCGGTGGCTACATTAAGAATTTCTAAGTGCTCATTTAGCCAGAAAACAAGTAAGCTGCTTGTTGGTTTTTTAACTCCTTCCTGTCCTTAGGATGTTCTATGCCGTCCTAACTGCACTGTGCTTTAGCCAAAGTCGCTTCCTAAATGGGATCGTGGGCTGGAGGACGTGCCTAGCATCATATTATTATACTTTATTATTATACTTTATTTATTAAGCGCCAACATATTCTGCAGCGCTGACCATGGATACAACTTTTCCCTGACATGATCCCATCATTGAAATCACGTGATTGCATAAACGATCGTGTGATTTCACTTTTTACTTATTTGTTTATATCAGAACGTTGTTCCAATGTAGACAAGAAAGTTTGGGCTGGAAGTGGTTAAAACAATCTTTCTATTTATGCTTACTTTGATTTAACATATTTGTTTTTACTAAGGCAGCACAGTGTCTCTTTAAGGGAATGTATAGCACAACAAAAAAGTTACACTACATGTGAAATGGTTACAGTGAAGTCCCTACCTGTTCATATTTTAAACACAGGATCCCTGTTAACAGAACATGAAGTGTTTGCAGCACATGATACTTTATTCAACATAGCTTAGGCACTTTATTGCAGGTCAGAAGACTACAGTCCCATAAAATATATCATGCTAAGGAAAGTTTCAAATGCAGTCAAAGCAGAAGGTAATTGACATTTTTTAGAAAACAAGCTGGACAAAGAAACAAATGAATCACAAGATAAATGTAAAAAAAATACTAAAAACTAAACTTTGTAACATTTTGAAAAACAGATACCATTTGTTTTGTTTTTAAATTGCAACTGATTACCTTCTAGGTGACCCATCCTCATATGGCTGTATAATCACCACCGTTACAGTTGTTGAAGTGCGGAGGAGATCAATCATCTGCTCATGAGTCAACGTTGCTACAGCTACTTTGCATATCTCGACCAATCGGCTTCCTTGCCTTAAGCCCGCCTTCCAAGCAAAACCATAGGGCTCCACATCGGCTACAATTCCTTCAAAGTTGACATGGAATCCAAGCTGGCCCAATCCATTCCGTCGAAGGGTCTTTTCTACTGTCTCACAGCCTCTGCTGACAAGCTGATCATAAATGGAAAAAACAAAATGATCTTTAACAACTTTCATTTTTTTGGGTCATTTATTTGTCAATTTCTTGGTATATGACACTACACACTGTCTCAGGAAATCATTTTTTATCGTAATTTTCTCTCCTTGGGTTCTCATCTCTCTTATTACTCTTCTACAGAAAATGGATTTCAGTTTAAGAAAAAACTAAACAAATAAACCACATTATTTCTCCTCTATACATCACAAACTAACATACAATATCATAAATGAAAAAATATCCTTGTTTTGAAGATATTTTATTGAGTGGAAAAAATACATTTATTGGAAAACTGTATATTAAAAAGAATAAAATGCTATCAAACTGGTTAGGAAAATAATGTCTCATAAGTTATCATGCAATAAGATTCAAGAATACTTACATTAAAGGGACATGAAACCCAACATTTTTCTTTCTTGATTCAGATAGAGAATACAATTTTAAACAACTTTCCAATTTACTTCTATTATTTAATTTGCTTTCTTTTCTTGTTATCCTTTGCTGAAAGGTTTATCTAGGGAAGCTCAGGGGCAGCAAAGAACCTAGCTTCTAGCTCCTGATTGGTGGCTGCATAAATATACTGATTGTCATTGGCTCACTCATGTGTTCAGTTAGAAACCAGTAGTGCATTGCTGCTCCTTCAACAAATGATACCAAGAGAATTAAGCAAATTAGATAATAGAAGTTAAAAAGTTGTTTAAAATTGTATTTTGTATCTAAATCAAGAAAGATTTTTTTCGGGTTTCATGACCCTTTAAGAATGATTTTATTTAGATTGAAATAGTTTTTTATTAAACAATCAGTTCAATACACAAAGGATTTTATACAATACTTCAAGCAGAATATATCAAAGCAAGTTTTACAATCTCTCCGTGTATACAATTCTTTTGACATAGTAGTCTTGTGTATTTCATATAATAGCCCTCACAAAAAAAAAGGGAAGAAAGAAACCCCTCCCCCCCAAATATAATTAACAAACAAATAAACAAACAAATAAACTACTTCTCTGTATTTCTTCTTCTAATAACCGTCATATAATTAACTTGCATGCCATATCTAATCGTTAATTGTCCACTGAGTCCATTTTAGAGCCCTAGCTTCTCCTTCCTACATCAGTTTTACAGTCCTTCATCTGGCTGCTATTACTCTAATTACGTGATTTGTCTTTCATTGAGCACCCAATAGAACCATGTCTTATTGAAAGATTCCACTGTGTCCTGAATATAGGCAGCTGTTTCACACATAGCAAACATATTTCTGATTCTCCCTAAAATCTCCCTCCATTCTGGTACTCCCAATTTCCAATATTTTGCTATAGCAATAAGAGTTACTGTACACATTATCCTAATAAATTTATTTATATATAAATTTAATTTTGGGTCATCTTCACTCAACAACCCCTGCATAGGTGTCAATGTAACCTGTTCCTCCAGAACTGTGGTGATCATTCTAGAAAGGTTCAGCCAAATCTCCTTCACCTGAGGACATTCCCACCACATATGGAAATACGTGCCTAACTGTGCGCATCCTCTGTAACATTGTCTGGTCCCTCCCCTTACCATATGAGCTGTTTTTATGGGGGTAAGATACCAGCGAAACATCATTTTAATGCTGTTTTCTTTCAGATCTGCTCCCAACAGGCCTTTAGTGGAATCAAAAAACATTTGGTTCCAAGATTTCAGGTCCTGTGTCTTACCTACATCAGTTTCCCATTGGAGTATAGCAGTGGGTTTGGAAGTTGTTTTTATTTCCTGTATGTAATAATATAGTTGGGAAATTGCTCGTTTCTGTCTATGTGTCGCGTAGCATAACTTTTCAAAAATGTTTCTTGTAGTCTTGTGATCTGTCTCAGTTTTAACGTATGTGGTAATAGCTGAAGCTATCTGCAAATATAAAAACCATGGTAGCCGTGTAGGTTCAAGCTTAGTTTGCAATTGGTTGAAGGTCAGTATTTTCTTATTATCTAGAAAGTCAGCTATCCGGTATAGGTCTTTATGTGCCCATTTATCTATCAGTCGTCTGGTCTCTCTTGATAGAATATATCTTATAGGTCTCAATAATGAGGTGGTAGGCAAAATCAAATTCCCTCTGTTTGCAACCTTGATATGTTTAATTGTCTTTGTCGTTATTGGGTTCTGGTAGTCCCCCTTCTGTCCATAATTGTCACTTTCCCATATAATATCTTCAGGGGTCTCACAGCCCCCTACCATTGCTTCTAATTGAGGCCACAGCGCCTCACTTTGTCTTCTTCCTAATAATGAGCTTTGGGCTAGCCTGGCTGCCTGATAGTAATCCATCAAATTGGGAAGTCCTAACCCCCCCCAACTGTCTATGTCTTGTAAGTATTTCCTGTGGTATCCTTGCCTGTCTAGAGCCTCTCAAATATCTATGAAGATCTGTTTGTAGCTTTTTCAGCTCTGTTTTATCTATGTTTATTGGTAGAGCCCGGAACAAATACAGGATTCTCGGGAGTATGTTCATCTTAATTGATGATAGTCTACCATACCAGGAGAAGTTGTGTTTCTTCCATTTTAGCAAATCAGCTCTTATTAACTTAAATAGAGGTGTGTAGTTAGCTTTGTATAATTGAGAGGATTGTTTGGTTAGTCTAACTCCCAGGTATTTAATATCATCCTTCACCCATTTAAAATCGAAATTCATTTCTATCAATTTGATTGTTTGTTTTGGTAAGCCCAGCGAGAGCGCCTCACATTTTTCTATATTTATCTTGTATCCTGAGATATCTGAAAATTGTTGCAGAATCCTGTAAATGTTAGGGAGTGAAGTAAGTGGCTTAGTCACCGTCAACAGTACATCGTCTGCAAACAATGTTATCTTGTGGTGTATGTGCTGTATCTGCAGTCCTGAAATATCTGGGGAGTTTTGTATGTTTGCAGCTAAAGGCTCTATGCAGATTGCAAAAAGGAGGGGTGATAGTGGACAGCCTTGCCTAGTGCCATTGCGTATATCAAAAGCCTTTGATTGGTGTCCAATTGCTCTTATATGTGCTGTCGGCTTAGAGTATATGCCTCCCAGTGCTTTCATAAATGACCCATCAAATCCCATCCTTGTTAATACTGTATTCATAAACGTCCAATCTATCCTATCGAACGCCTTCTCCGCATCCAAGGAGAGGATCAGAGAAGGCGTTCGCTTGTAATGTAGGTAGTCAAGGACTGTGATCATTCGCCGAATATTATCTGGGGCCTCCCTATTTTTAACAAACTTGATCTGGGTGTATGAGAAAGGGAAGAATATATTTCAGACGATTGGCAAGTATTTTAGTAACTATTTTCAGATCTTGGTTTATTAATGATATGGGCCGGTAACTAGAACATTTCATGGGATTTCTACCTTTCTTTGGAATGACAATTATCTTGGCTTGCAAAAGATCTTCGGGTATAGGCTGGCCGTCAAGAATGTAATTAGCAAATTTGACTATGTGGGGAATCAGTAGTTGTCTAAAGAGTCGGTAGTACTCCCCTGGGAATCCATCAGGTCCCGGAGCTTTCCCTGGTTTAAGCTCTTTTATAGCCGTCACGACCTCCATCTGTGTCACCTTAGCGTTGAGTTGGTCTTTCTGTTCTGTAGTCAGTTGTGACAGGTTGGCTGAGTCTAGAAAATTTTCAAGAGCTGTCTGAGTTTTGTCAGTTAATTGAACTTTTTTACCGTCATACAGGACCTTATAATATTCTCCAAAGGTGTCCACAATTTCTTGTGGGTGTGATGTGACTCGCCCCTCAGAAGTCTGGATATTCGGGATGGCTACTAACTGATATGAGTCTCTAATTCTCTTAGCCAAATATTTGTCTGGTTTGTTCGTATATATAAAGTAGTTGGCTTTAAGTCTATGGGCTATCTTAATCGAGTTGTCATTTAACATAGTGTTTAATTCTGCCTTTTTCTGTTGCAGAGTGTGGAGTATAACTTGTGAGTTGGTCTGTCTATGTTCCCTTTCTAAAAGGAGAATTTGCTGTTGGAGTTGTGTATGTCTCATCTCCGCTTTTTTCTTGCTAACTGCTTTTTCTTTGATTAATAGTCCCCGGAGTACGAGTTTGTGTGCAGCCCAAACTGAGAGTGGGTTGTCCGTTGTGTCTGTGTTAATCTGCCAATAGTCGCTCATCTCCCTAAGTATTCTGTTCTTAGTGTCTGGGTAATTCAAACAATTTGGGTCAAAAACCCATGTTTTAGTGCGTCCTGGGGATAACATGGATCCCATAAAAATTTGTGTGATGGAGTGGTCTGACCAGACACATCTGGCTTTTTGTAAAATAGGTTGCAATAATTGGCTGGTAAAGACATAGTCAATTTTGGTGTAGCATTTGTGTGCTGATGAATAATAGGTGGTGTCAGTGGTATCCCCATATAGAGTCGCCCATGTATCTTGTATATCATGTGAGTCTAACATCCCGATAATTTTTTTAGCTATACTCTGTTGTCTCAACTTTTTCTTGGGTGCCCCCGGTATCATGGTTCTACTCAGTGCCTTCAGATCTATATTGAAATCGCCCGCTAAAACTATTCTCATCCTAGACCAGTCTGTAAGTAGATGAGATATGTGTCTAAAGAAAGATTCTTGCTGCTCATTTGGGGCATAGATGTTGCATAGCAAAATTTCCGTTCCCTGTATTTTTCCCTGCACCAGCACATACCGACCCTCCTTATCTTTTGTTGTGTTTATGTGTTCAAAGTTCAGAGATGAGTGTATTAATATGAAAACTCCTTTGGTCTTAGTGTCTGAAGTAGCATGAAAGCTTTGGGTATAATCTTTGGACCAGTACTTAGGTATCTGTGAGCTTAAGAAGTGGGTCTCCTGCAAAAATAAAATGTTAGCTTTAAGTTTCTTGTACTGTGTCAGTGCAGTTCTCCTTTTTATGTCAGAGTTAAGATCTCTCACATTATGTGATATAAGATTAACCTCTGGGAAGTGTAAAATTCTAGTCATTTTTTGATGTCATGATGAAATTGCATAGATGGTCAGATTCAGACTCTCCTCTCTCTATCTGAACTATCTCTTTGGTGTGTAATCTATAACAAATTAGTATAGATCCCTCAGTGGATTGGACTTTTAGTACATAGTAGAAGTGGTACCATTTTTGGCAATAAAACAACAACCTTAACAAAAATTCAACATATGCATACAAACAAAAAACATAACAGAATATATTCAACTGAAAGTACATTTTTTGGTTTAACCTAACATTTAGGAGGTGATAATGAAAAATATTTTCCTTTTATTTCTTTTACTATATAGTCAGTAATGCAAGTCAACTTCTTTTAAATCAACCGCTTAGCTTGTTAATAAGGCATCGGATCTTCACATCTATGGGTATCTACACAGTACATCTAACAGATGTGAGAAAAAGTTGGCATTTATGCTTGGACTCAATACAGACCACACAATCATCTTACCAGTCCTTTGAATCAGGTGTTTTTTATTATATTGCAATGTAGGTTGTATTTTTGATTTTCCTTCAAGCTCAGTGTCTTGAGGCAATTCTGGGATCTCCAAACCAAATATCCTGCAGGCTGCCGGTATTTCCGTGGGTGTTTTGATTGAAGTAATTTTTCCATCCTTAAGTATATTTAGGGCGAAAGGGAAGCCCCAACGGTAAGAAATCTGATTCTTTCTGAGCAGTGATGTAAAAGGCCGAAGCCTACCTCGCCTCTGCAATGTTCTTACACATAAATCCTGGAAAAATTGCACCACATTGCCCTGGAATTTAAATGTAGGGTTCTTCCTTGAAGCATTCAGTATTTTTTCTTTGTCAGTGAATTTCAAAAATTTGATAATCACGTCCCTTGGTGGCATATCTCTTTGGGGTCTCGCTCTAAGTGCTCTATGCGCTCTCTCAATCTGATACTCTGTACCTTCATTTTCCATCGTTATGGCTTTGAATAAGCTTTGTAGGTAGGGGAGTAGATCTATTGAATTGACGGTTTCTGGAATGCCTTTTAGTCGAAGATTCGACCGTCTGTCCCGGTTCTCCATGTCTTCCACCTTTTCCTGTAGTTCCACAATCTGTTGTTGTTGTTGGGAGACAGTTTGCGACATAACACAGACATTTTCCTCAAGATCCCCTCTGTCGTTTTCCAAAGCATCCACTCTATTACCAATGTCCAATATCTCCTTCTTAATCTCTGAGAGACTACTTGTGACTGTGGTATGAAGGCTATCTATCTTGTCCCATAATTTTTCAAAGTTCATAGAAATGTCCTGTTTTGACTCCAATGAATGAAGATCTGCTTTGGTCGCAGGGGTTTGGGCATCAAGAGCGTCATTTGGGTTAGTTTCTATATCTGACTCTCCTTCATCATCCATATTGCTAATTTCTGGTTGCTTATGGCTTACCGCAGCTCTTAGATAAGTGTCCATAGAGGTTGATTTAGAGACCCTCTCACCCTTCTGGTTCCTCCTAGATGACATCTTAAATGTAGGCCGAATACTCCACAGTCGCACCAGCTTATGTGTGAGGGAAAGCTGGACAGTTCGAGAAGGCAGCGGGAGATGTTCCGATATATGTTTTACTCTCTCTCATGTAGTATTGTCCCCCAAAAGAGAAAGATCATCAATGGAAATGTCTCAGGTGCAATGAAAGGGTCACCGCTGCTGTTTTATGAGATAACTTAGAGTGGTTTCCCTAGAAGCAGCATGCTGTTTTAATAGTCACTTTTCACTTCATCTAGGTCGATAATATATGTCACATCCACATCTTGCTATAGTATCATGCATTAAGCCTGGTCGGCAGTTTTACAGAGGCATAAGCTGTTACATATAGATCGTTAGCTTGATCCCGCCGTATTGAGGTATACTCTGAGCCATGTGTGGTTTAGCAGCATGGGTCCGGCCTTGCCTCATCTATTTTTGCATCTCTGTATCGCTATGAGTGTCCCCGGTTAGGCTATCTTATCTGGTATATTCAAATGCCCTTTTCTCCTTTACAATAGTATCCCACTGGGTAAATAGCTGCTTATCATAGTCCCAATTATGTCTAGTGACCGCTTTATATTACCGCTGCGTAGCAGTCCCAAGATGGCGCCCACCGCTGCAGACTGTATCTGGAAAGCATTTCTTCTTCCATTGCGGCTATTAGTATCTCTCGGTGGGTGTTTAAAGACAGCTGGTGTGGTTCAGTAGCATAAGTTGAGGCTCATGATCTCTCTCTTTGCTCAAGTTTCAAGCATTTACCTCCTCTTTATCAGTATCTCTCTCCGGAGCTCCGGTCTCACACAGCCATCTGCTTAGGCTGCTAGGCTCTGCCCCTAGAATTTGTATTATATTAGGAAGGGCAACACGCTCCGCCCCTACACCGGACGTCTGCACTTCAGGATATCAGTGAGTACACCGCGTCCCTCACCACACTCTCCGCCCTATCAGAATGATTTTATTTAAAGGGACATGAAACCCTTTTTTCATTCATGATTCAGATAGAGCACACAATTTTAGGAAAGTTAAAAATGTACTTCCATTATCATATTAACTTTGTTCTCTTGGTACCCTTTGTTAAAAAGAAGGTAGGTGGACTCAGGAGCATGCATGGAGAACTATAAAGCAGAGAACAAAGTAAATATGATAATAAAGGGAATTGTGTTTCCAATGTCCATTCTACCAACTGGAGTGTATTAATCTGCTTTCAAATAGTTTACTTACCTTTATTTGTTATTTGAAATACCTGTTTTTGGCTGTTGAAACTGCCATATATACTGAACATTGTAATACCCATCATGGGTACAGAAAAGCTATGTAAAGCACCATAAGAGAAAACCACACTTGTAGTTGGGAGTGAGAGAGAGGGAGGTACTAAAATGTCAACTTTTCACTTAGTATCTCAGACAGAGATAAGATAAGGAAGTCTGTGTGTTTATAGAGCAGTGTTTTTTAGCTTCAGTACTCAGGATACACCAACCAGTCAGATTTACATAATGGGGCCTATCTATCAAGCTCCAAAAGGAGCTTGACGGCCTGTGTTTCTGGCGAGTCTTCAGATTCGCCAGAAACAGCAGTTATGAAGCAGCGGTCACAAAGACTGCTGCTCCATAACCCTGTCCGCCTGCTCTGAGCAGGCGGAGAGGAATCGCCACAATTCAACCCGATCGAGTACGATCGGGTTGATTGACACCTCCCTGCTGGCGGCTCTTGTGAGCTGCTGGTGGAATGCTGAATACAGAGAGCGTATTGCTCTCCGCATTCAGCGAGGTCTTGCGGATCAGGTCTGCAAGACCTTTAATAAATAGGGGCCAATATCTGAACTAGTGTACAGGTTAAATAATTAGCTGATCAGTAACCTTCAGATATCATGAAAATCTGACATTGATCTGCTTTGAGGAAGAAAGTTGAAAAACGTTGGTATTGGTATAGAGAGTGTTAAGATAAGGTGTTGTGCTCTCCTTGCAAGCTTGGCCTATTTAGGGCTAGATTACAAGTGGAGCACAAAATATCGCTTTCATAAAAGTGACATTTGTGCTCCACTTAGTAATACCAGTGCACGCAAATGTTAGCTGGTATTACAAGTTAGGTGCAATTGCACGGAAGCTTTGCGCTCACAAGAGTGCGCTTCAATAGGCTCCAATTGGAGCCTCGTTCTCATGCACGTTTAACCCCTAAAAACTGCTTTGTGCAGTTGTTTTTTTAAAAAAAAGCTTTTTTTTTTAAATAAAAAATTACAATACTCTTTAAGTTGGGGCCATTTGGGGCACTTTTAGAAAATTAACCAGCGATCTGATCTCTGGTTAATATTCTGAGCGCTAATTGCTACTGCGAGCTTGCGGTAGCAATAACCACTCGTGCGTAAGGGCTATGTAGGCCCGAAACGTCGCTGTGTTTTATCCTCTTCACCTCAATAAAGGATTCATTTTGATAAAACAGTGATGAGAATACTTCTATTTTCTTGGATTGGATAAAGATTGGGGCTAGCAAGACCCTGGAAGTCTACGTGCACTTGAATAAGTAAGACTTTGTGGCAATACAGTGCTGTACCTCATCCTCTGTGTGTGTGTGTGTGTATATATATATATATATATATATATATATATATATATATATATATATATATATATAGATTTACGTTCAACCCCAAGGAAGAAAACGCTTCACTCTCCGGTCTTTTCGTCAATATTTATTTATTATTCACAAGAGTTGTATTACAGCATTCCCAGATGTTTCGACACCTATTGGTGTCTTTTTCAATGGGTATTTGCCAAAATTATTTTGTCCCAAAAGGCTCCTAACAAACTATTCCTAACCTATAAACCCCCGTATATGTGCTCACCCTCCTGGATCTACCGACTGGATACAGTAGCACCAAAAGGACTAAATATACAACTGGATTTTAATGTTTTCCTTTAATGGGAAGTCTAGGATTGTTTGATCCAGGTCATTTCTATTATAAGGGACTGTATTACCCATTTGTATAGAGTGGATGGAATAAGGACATTTGTAAACCAAAGAAGCTCCATGATATAGTGTACTGTTGCGGACCAAAAAGTTTTTTCTACCTTATTCCATTAGGGATGAATGTTATTATGATAAGTTTCCCACCAACCAAGTAACTCCACTTCCAATACCATTTTTTATAATCAACTATAGAACAGTCGTTATGTTAGTACAAACAAGCTTGAGATGAAGTTAAAGGGACAGTTTACTCAAAAAATTTCTCCCCTTTAATTTGTTCCCAATGATCCACTTTACCTGCTGGAGTATATTAAATTGTTTACAAGTAGCTCCTTTACCCTTATATTGGCATTTGAAATTGTTGATTTAGCATGTGGTATCCCCACCTATTTTGAAAGTTTGTGGCCGCGCGTACCAGCTATAGATAAGCTTTGTAAACACAGCCAGCAGAAGAAATTACACTCCCAGTGTGATAAAGCAGAGATAAGGTAATACAATGTTGATTTTTCATTGTTCTCTCAAAGTATTAGTGATTGTTTTATGGACAGATATAAGATAAAGAAGCAGGTATATGTACACAATGTGATACAGTAATGAGATCTGATTATACCTACAAGCTCAACCCATTTTATTAGGCTGTGGCTTCAAAACACAAAATCAGAGCTTTAATATACACAAATAAGCCTTAAAAAGCTAATTTTCATACATTTTTTACTCTGCAGTTGGTAAAAAATGCAATTGTAAACACATTAAGGGAAAAACTATTTTACAGTATACTGTCCCTTTAATGGATATATAGTTGACAAAATAAATTGGGTATGAGGTTCACTGTGTAAATAGGAAATATTAAGGGTCTTATCTTGTGCTTTCATAGCACTTTTTTAATTAATAGACGGGATAGATAAGTTTTTATAATACACGTTTATTCGTCAGTCCGATGCTATCGGAGTTGCTGGCCCCTGACATGCGCATATTTGGGTGTACTACGGGTTGATATATGTCAACACGCAGGTGGAGCTATGTTAATTAGCCACGCGGCAGAGAAGGAGCAGTGACACGCGCAAGGGGGAGCGGCCTCCATGGCACCGGAAGTGACGTGAGCACATACGGGGGTTTATAGGTAAGCGGTTAGGAATAGTTTGTTAGGAGCCTTTTGGGACAAAATAATTTTGGCAAATACCCATTGAAAAAGACACCAATAGGTGTCGAAACGTCTGGGAATGCTGTAATACAACTCTTGTGAATAATAAATAAATATTGACGAAAAGACCGGAGAGTGAAGCGTTTTCTTCCTTGGCGTTGAACGTAAATCTACATTTTTCCACGCAGCACCCCGGCAGATGATCCTTGGAACAGTGAGTGCACTATTATTGCTCTATATATATATATATATATATATATATATATATATATATATATATATATATATATATATATATATATACACATACATACACACACTGTATTTATCTGTATATAATCTATAGACTTTGGTTAATGAAAGCAAATTAAATCCAATGAAGGGTTGAATGGTTGCCTTTGGGCCTGAGAATTCTCCTCTGTCACAGAATTTAACCAATTTAATGTTTATTCGTAACAGGGGTGATAACACAGCAGGACCACTGGCAGTCTTACATTTAGTGTATTGTAGGAAGTGTTACTCCCCATTACTAGCGGATCTTACTATCCCTCTAACCAAACTTTGGTTAAGCTCCTCCCACCAGCAGCGTTTAGTGAAGTGTTTCTGTTCTCAGTCCAGAGGGAACTTAGTTCCTCCTGCAAAAATAGTGCAGGAACTCCGTTCCCATGCGTTCCCGCTCAACTTGACCCCTGTGTAAGCATGACTAAACTATTGTAACTCTGCAACATTGGATCCATTTTCTTAAATTTTTATTGGATTTATTTAGCAAAATACTTTTTTGTAATATTATACTACATATCTGTATAATAAAATAAATATCTTTTTACATTTTTCTCCCTTGCACCTTTTTCTATATACAGTATTGTACTCTTTCATAAGATAGGAATTCTACTTATATAATAACATTAGAAGTAGGTGCCTGGAATTTAGATTTTCAGAATAACCTCTCTCAAAGTTACTATAAGGGAAAAGGTATGAACTGTTACAAACCCATTAAACAAGGAATGATGTACAATAAAGTCCATCAAAACAGGGAACGCAGGCACTGGTAAAGGTTGCAAATGGCCCACCAAGGCCAAAGTAAAATGCTTCATCCTGGCACGTTTTACAGAAAATAACTAATTTACACACATCCTCTGTTAATTCAGGCCACCAGAAAGTTTTAGAGATCAATTCTAAAGTTGTCTTAATTCCCCCATGACTTGCATCATGATAAATCATGATATGTGTGCATAATTTCCAGACAGACTTGAAATGGGACAAAAATCTTCTCGCATACAATAAACTGTCCACAACAGCTAAAGGAACAGTTGTAACAGGATGAGGGAAATAGAAACCTTTAATCTTCTCCATCAAGAAGTGATGGGTCAAAAGAAAATGTCCCATTTGAAGAATAGTATCAGCATGAGGAACATGACATCAGGAATACTGGACAAAGCCTCTGCCTCCTTATTCTTTTATCCAGGTAAAAAAAAACTTACCACAAAATGAAATTTAGTGGAAAACAATGTCCACTGTCCTTGTTTAGGACAAGGTTATCTTGCTACTCTAAGATATTCAAGGATATTCAAATATTGTGCTGGTTTGTAAAAACGGTAATAGTATAGGAAAATGGCCTTCTGTACATCTTGCTGTATATAAGAATTGGGCTTAAGATTATGAAAGGCCACTTGAGCTTCAGGTGTGCAAAAGGAGCTTGATTTTGAGTCAGGCAATTAACATGTGCACACATTTGAGATTTATTTTTATTAAAACATATATATAGAAATTTGCAGTGAGAGTGAGAGAGTGAGTGAGTGAGTGAGTGAGTGAGAGAGAGAGAGAGAGAGAGAGAGAGTGAGTGAGTGAGTGAGAGAGAGAGAGAGAGAGAGAGAGAGAGAGAGAATGTATCCCAAAACACCCAGTAGAAATATCACCTGGCCCTGAGCTAGTCGTACTACTCAGAAGTACTGATTGGATCAGAAGACCAGCAGTGTTCTGCGAGGCCCAAACAGTATTTATACTGTGTCTTTAACCCCTTAGCGGTGGTTAACCACACAGAAGTCTAGGGTCAATAGTCTTAAAATTAAATACTCTGATTAGAGCATGTAATTTGTATTTATTTATTTATTAACAATAACTGCATGTGAGATGAGCCAGAAGCCTGTGAAGCTTTAATTGTTGCAGCAGATTTAACTAAGAGACCTATAAGTCTTGCATAGAGTAAGCCAAAGTAAAGAGCCTGCTGCAACAGAGTAGTGATAATATTCTAGATTACAAGTGGACTGCAATATTGCAAGTCAGGCGCAATGCAAACGCGTGAGACACAACAAACTACCTAGCATAGCTGGCAAATTGCGCAGCAGTGGGCAGCAAAGTAAAAATATATATGAATATATAATGTATAAAAGCATATATATATATATATATATATATTTATAATGTATAAAAGCATATATATGTATATAATTATAATGTATAAAAGCATATATATGTATATAATTATAATGTATAAAAGCATATATATATATATAATTATAATGTATAAAAGCATATACATGTATATACTTATAATGTATAAAAGCATATATATATATATATAAAATTATAATGTATAAAAGCATATATATGTATATAATTATAATGTATAAAAGCATATATATGTATATACTTATAATGTATAAAAGCATATATATATATATAATTATAATGTATAAAAGCATATATATGTATATAATTATAATGTATAAAAGCATATATATGTATATAATTATAATGTATAAAAGCATATATATATATATATATATATATATATATATAATTATAATGTATAATTATAATGTATAAAAGCATATATATGTATATAATTATAATGTATAAAAGCATATATATATATATAATTATAATGTATAAAAGCATATATATATATAATTATAATGTATAAAAGTATATATATATATATATATATATATATATATATATATATATATATATATATATATATATATATTTAAAATATATATATTTTTTACAGTAAAAACACTGTCCCCCCCCCCCCCCATTCACCTCTATGTAAAGGCACTTTCAGTGCTGTTTTTTACCAAACACCCCACGTGCCCTCACTTATAACTGCTTTGTGCAGTTGTTTTATTAAAAATAATAATGCTCAAAAAAAATAATGCTCATCTTTATTTTTAATTATACAGAACTCTTCTCTTTTTTTGCGCTAAGTAAAACCGTGAGATTGCAGGAGCATTAACTAGCCACTTGTAATGGCTGGTTATTTAACATGTGCATGGGTTCACGTTAAGATAGTGCTCCACTCATAATCTAGCCCTATGTAAGGTAATAAAGTCATTACCTGGTTTAGTGACTGGAAACACCTTTTCATGAGATAAGTTGCAGACTCTGAGCAGGGCTAGACTGGATACAATTCTGAGTAGGATGTAGTGTTTACGGGCAGAATTGTAAACATCAGTTGAAGATAAACAAGCCAGAGGTCAGTACCAGGTTAGCAATCAGGAGCAAGTTATCATAACAAAAGGGAGTTTCAGTAGCATAAACAAGAATAAAGTTCTTAGTGTCTTTAGCCAGAAAGACGGTCCACAATTTAAAGTACAGGCAAGGATTAAAGGGACAGTACACTGTAAAATTGTTTTTATATGAATTTTTAATGACTCGTTATACCAGCTGCAGAGTAAAAAATGAATTAGAAATTGCATTTTCGGTTTATTTGTGTATATGAAGTAGCTGGTTTTGTGTTTTGAAACCACAGCCTATTACAATGGGTTGAGCTTCAGGTAATATCAGATCTCATTATGTTATCACTTTTATGTACACAGACTTGCTTCCTTATCTTATATTTGTCTAGAAAACCAAAGCTCAATACTTAGAGAACAATGGAAAATTATAATTTTATTACTTAAATATCATGCTCCCCACTAAGAGTGTAATCTCTTCTGCTGGCAGTGTTTACTTAGGCTATTCAATAGAATATACTCCAGTATAGAAACTTTTAGTACAGGTTGGGATACCTCAGGCTAAATCAGCTATTTCAAATGCCAAAATAGGGGTAAAGATGCTACTTGTAAATAATTTAAAACACTCCAGCAGGTAAAATGAATCATTGGGAACAATTTAAAGGGGAGAACATTTTTGGGTGAACTGTCCCTTTAAGCAGGAAACAGAAACCAAAGAACTTGCTGGGGTTAAAACCAGAAGAGCAGGCCGGGAACAAGATTGCCTGAACTTCCATAATACAAATCAAGCAATGAACAGGTGTAAATAATGACCTTTTAACACCTGACATTCAGTGCCCAAGAAACAATACGAACACTTCTGATACAAATATATACAAATATTTTGCTATATTTAGAGCACTCCCTTTAAGCATCTTCACCTAGGGGGTAAATAGTCCACTCTAAGATGCAGGCCACATTAATCCAAAGCTCTTTTAGGCATGGCCCTGGACTTCTGCAGCTACAACCTACCTTGGCGTGACCTACGGACTTCCTGAAGGTAGGAATAGCATTGTCACCATGGGATAAATTGTACACCATAAACTGCTAGCCACGCTAATCTGAATCTCCTTTAAAGTGGCCTTCGACTTCTGCAGCTACAACCACTCTAGCCAGAAGAGGACCTACTGGTGCAAAAAAATTTGGTCCCCCTAAAGGTCATAGTAAGCAACAGTAATAATATACATGCTGCTCTGTATAATGATTTTGAGTAGATAGAAAATATATAAGGTCAACCTTCAACCTGAACTACTAAAATGTTCATATGCATTAGGTTTTATACATTCTGCATCAACTGGCTGCTATGGGGGCTCCTGATTATAGCACCCTAGACACCCCACAAACTCAGACTTTGGACTTGCAGGTAGGAATAGACAGAGAGGCCCTTAACATACCTTGGGGCTCTGACAAAATAAAAAGAATTTTTAGCAAAATTACAATTTGAAATGCTTTGTATGCAAAGGGGCGAGGGTCAGTCAGTAATAATAAAACTGACAGATTAATTTGTGAATATGATACATCTGGAATATCTCAAAGCTTGGATCATGGGAGGGTATCACATTACAATGTTTGGAGGGAAGAGCACCAAGTAGCATCAGAATGCACAAAAAAATTAAATGAATGAACAAATCCATGAAGCATGACTGGTTAAATGGGGGAGTTGGAGCTCTCAGCTGCAGAAGAGGATTATGATATTATCAGCATAATTGAAACCTGGTGGGAGGATTCACATGACTGGACAGTTAAAGTGATTGTAAAGTTTAATGAATAAGTGCCAAGTAACTAAAAATAATCTTAAAACAGGGGCACTTTCGTTCATTAAACTTTAAAATTAAGCTTATTTTTTAAATACTACCTTTGCGTTATAGTATTCCTCCAATCGTCATGTTGCCCCATGAGCTTGACCCCAAAGGGGGCACACACAATTGGAGGAAGCCGGATTCGTCATCTATCTGCTACTGAAAGCAGGAGAGGCAGCACAGAGACCTAGGGTAACCCTGGAGGAGCTGCAGAGTTCCACAGCAGAGACTGGAGTATCTGTACATAGGACGACAATAAGCCGTACGCTCCATAGAGTTGGGCTTTATGGCAGAGTGGCCAGAAGAAAGCCATTACTTTCAGCAAAAAACAAAATGGCACATTTTGAGTATGCGAAAAGGCATGTGGGAGACTCCCAAAATGTATGGAGGAAGGTGCTCTGGTCTGATGAGACTAAAATTTAACTCTTCGTCCATCAAAGAAAACGCTATGTCTGGCGCAAACCCAACACATCAAATCACCCAAAGAACACCATCCCCACAGTGAAACATGGTGGTGGCAGCATCGTGCTGTGGGGATGTTTTTCAGCAGTCGGGACTGGGAAACTGGTCAGAGTTGAGGGAAAGATGGATGGTGCTAAATACAGGGATATTCTTGAGCAAAACCTGTACCACTCTGTGCGTGATTTGAGGCTAGGATGGAGGTTCACCTTACAGCAGGACAATGACCCCAAACACACTGCTAAAGCAACACTTGAGTGGTTTAAGGGAAAACATGTAAATGTGTTGTAATGGCCTAGTCAAAGCCCAGACCTCAATCCAATAGAAAATCTGTGATCAGACTTAAAGATTGCTGTTCACAAGTGCAAACCATCCAACTTGAAGGAGCTGGAGCAGTTTTGCAAGGAGGAATGGGCAAAAATCCCAGTGGTAAGATGTGGCAAGCTCATAGAGACTTATCCAAAGCGACTTGGAGGTGTGATTGCCGCAAAAGGTGGCTCTACAAAGTATTGACTTTAGGGGGGGTGAATAGTTATGCACATTGACTTTTTCTGTTATTTTGTCCTATTTGTTGTTTGCTTCACAATAAAAATTAAATAAAAAAAAAAACATCTTCAAAGTTGTGGGCATGTTCTGTAAATTAAATTATGCAATCCTCAAACAATCCATGTTAATTCCAGGTTGTGAGGCAACAAAACACGAAAAATGCCAAGGGGGGTGAATACTTTTGCAAGGCATTGTATATATAGGGTTAAAATAAAGAAATAGTAGGGAGCAAATATATTATTAGGTACATGCTACAAGCGCCCCAACATTAGTTACATGGACAAAACTGAACTTCTAATGCACACAGAAAAAAAAAACAGATAATAGCACCAGTGTTGTAATTAAGATAGATTTTAACCAAAATAGATAGATAGATTGCCAGTGAAACTAGCAATACAGCTAAAGGGGATACATTGTTAAATACAGAAGTGAAAGAACATTTAGGTAACTGTGACTACGGCATGGTCACATTTAAATAACTTTTAATAAGCACTGTTCCACCAAGACTTAAAATGTAAGAAAGCAAAATTCAGTGATTTAAGGAAATCTATAGCATAAATTGAAACAAATTATTCTCAAATAAAAACAGATAGGATAAATGGAGAATATTAAAAACTGTGTTAAATAAATATACAAATCAACACATACCACATGGTTATAAGTGCAAAATAAATAAATCCGAGCCAATGTAAATAAATACAAACGTGTTACGAGAAATAAGTAAAAAAAATTAGGGCATTTAAATTATGACTGTTATGGAAAATATTGCAAATTGGAAAAGCCGGAGTTGGAGATTCATTATCCTCCGGCATACTAACCCAGGACTGGCATAAAGCTGATGTGGTGCCACTTTTTAAAAAAGGGAAGCAGGGCTGATCCATGCAGCTATAGACCAGTAAGTCTGATGTCAATAGTGGGGAAGAAGATACTGGAATTAAGTCTTAGTTGAACCCTTGTAACAGTGCTTATGGAATATTATTTAAAATGTGGCCATGCTTTGATCACTGTTACCTAAATGTTATTTCACTTCTATGTTTGATATACATGTTTGTATTAAATCCAGTATAGCTTTATTTCTTGTTGGTGCCTCTATTACTTGCTATCTCTGAGTGTATTGAAAAATCTTTCCCCCTTGGTTGTATTGCTAGTTTAATAGGCTCAATCTTAAAATCTCCCATAGATTATAAAGGAATATATTCAAGAGTATATTCGTGAAAACAGGAATATAAGGTGAAATCAGCATAGATCATGTGAAATGAATCTAATTAGATTCTATGAGGAAGTAAGCAAAAATCTAGATAAGGTGAATCAATTGATGTAGTTTACTTGGGTTTTGCAAAGGCTTTTAATGCAGTGCCACACAAGAAATTATTGTACAAAATTAAGAAACTGGGAACATCTGAAAATGTTAGCTCATGGATAAATAACTGGTTAAAAGACAGGGAGCAACGTATTGTAACAAATGCATCATACTCAGATTGTACAAAAGTAATTAGTGGAGTCCCCCAATAATTGGTACTGGGCCCTGTTCTTTTTAATATTTTTATAAATAACTTGGAGGAAGGGTTAAATAGCAATATCTTAATTTTTTGCAGATGATACAAAGTTGTATAAGATGATTAGGTCAATGCAGGATGTAATAGGTTTGCAAAAAGTAAAGGAATGGACTGGTAAATGGCAAAATAAATGTAATATTAGTAAATGTAAGGTTCTACAGTTTGGAAGTAAAAATATGCAAGCTACCTATTATTTAAATGGGACAAGACTTAGCAAAACAGAGGAGGAAAAAAAATTATGTGTACTAAGGCAGTGGCTTCTAAGGTTGAAAAGCAGGGACCAAATTACAACCAGGCCCCAAGGGTGGGGGCCCAGCTTCAAAATAAAAAAAATGTTTTTCAATTAAAGAAACGTTGACCTGCCAGTGCCTGCACTGATGATATGTGAGTGTGATGTGATGCTTCACTAGTGTCTCTGACTACAGGGGTTAGTGTTTCTGTTTACCCATTGGTGTTTGTGTGTGTTTATATGTATGTATGTGACTGTGTGTGTATTTATGCATGTATGTGTGTGTGTGTATGTATGTGACTGTGTGTGTATTTATGCATGTATGTATGTGTGTGTGTGTGTATGTATGTGACTGTGTGTGTATTCATGCATGTATGTGTGTGTGTGTATGTTTGTGGAACCAGCAAATTACAGACCTTGTTACTAAAGCATGGGGGTGGCGGGAGGGGGGTAAACCTTGTCACTATACAGTACCACTATATACAGTACGGGGGGGCTGGACCATGTCACAGACTACTGTGGTCACTTTATAAAGTACTGGGGTGGGTAGGGTCAGGCCAGCCATCTCACCGGCAGATTACAGACTGTGTCACTGACTCACTATATACAGTACTGGTGGGTTAAACAGTGTAATTATATACAGTAATAGGGGGTCAGACCATCTCACAGACTGTGGGCACAGGGTACCTCCTTTACATGTAATCTGATTCACATTTTTTTTTCTGTGTTAAATGTAAAAATAAATAAATATATATGTATCAAATTAACATTTTGTTTTTTTGGGGGGGCCTTCTTAGATTCCTGCACCTGGGCCCTGTGGTTTCTAGTTACGCCTCTGCTGAAAAGATACTAGTATGTTTTAAAAAGAGCCATAGATGTAAGGAACAAGAGCATAATTATGTCACTATATAAATCCCCTTGAGTATGGAGTTCAGTTCTGGCAACCAATTTTAAAAAGGGACATTGCAGAATTATAAAAAGTTCAGAGAAGGGCCAGAAATCTAATAAGTGGAATGGAAGATTAAAACTATGAGGAGAGGTTAGCCAAACTGGGTCTGTTTACTCTAGAAAAAGGTCAATATGATTACTTTATATAAATATATTCAAGGCCTATACACAGAGTTGGCAGAAGCGCTGTTTATTCCCAGGTGTCTGTGACAAGAGATCACAATTTAAGGCTTTAGAAAAGGACTTTTAATCTCCAGCAAAGTAAATGTTTTTTCACTGTAAGAGCAATCAAATTGTGGAACACATTGCTTAAGGAGGTACTGAATAGCAATACCTTAGATAGATATAAAAATGGCTTAGATACATTTCTGGTTAGAAACAGAATGAAGGGATATGATTGCTTTTGTTAAATGGGTAGACTTTCTAAATGTTTAATGTAAGCGCAATTGTCAGCTTCTTATTGCATATCAGGTAGAATCTGTATAGGTTGAATTCAATGGACATCTTTATTCTTTCAACCTCATCTACTATGTATGTATATATGCATATAATTTGTGATGCAGTAATAGCTATTTTATACTATGCATATACAAAAACCCACTTTTTACAAATGAGAGTAATATGTGACTCACCTTTTGTGCAGCCATTTTTAAATAGATTTTGTCCTCCAAAACAGCCTCAGTTTTAGGGTTGCCACCTCGGCCATGTTTGTCTGGACACTTATGAGTTAGACATGCTGCAGGAAAACATGCTCTGGACAGCACACAAATAGTGACCCTGGACAGCACTATTCATGTCCCTCTCTGCACACCCTGCATCATGTGTAACTCATAAGTGTCCAGGAAACATGGCCGAGGTACCAATCCTACTCAGTTCCCACTTTACAGCACCCCTGTAAGCCTTAGCGGTTTTTTTTGCAAATCACAATTTAATCACAGTAAAGTGAGCTAATGGCAGAGTCGTGATTCGTAAACAACCCTGCAACGCCATTTCAAATAATTACATAAAAAATAAAAAATACAGCTGACAGGGTGGCTATGAAGTGGAAACTCAGGCTGTTTTGAAGGAGAGTCACATAATACTGCTGCACAACAACGTAAAAAAAAAAGTACTGTCTCTTTAAATTTTATGTATGTATATATATATATATATATATATATATATATATATATATATATATATATATATATATATATATATATATATTTTCTTCTTTCTTTAAATGTGTAAAAGCTAAAAATATAGTAGACCTCAATGGGCCAACACAAAGCTCATATTTAGCCACCAGCTGTCTTATGTCAAATTCCATCTACTTTCCAAAACAATCAGGGTTTCAATTTGCTGGAAGTGCAACAGCTGCTACCACATTGGACATAAAGAAGAGATCTTTGTTAATTACTCTCAATGAATACAGGTGTCTTTCTAAACGGTTACTCATCATATAGATAAAACCACAGTTAACCTAATTATGTCAGTTGCTGTTGTGAGAGACAGGAATCAATATCAATGACCTTTGCACAGAAGCAAACAGGACACAATACATTATAGAAATAAATTATGGCTAATGGTCTTATAAATAAGCAACATATAACTAAAGGCTCGGAACAATGGGGGAGCTGTTTCAAACAGAAAATGCTTGTACATTCTGTTTATTTTAAGCTATAACAAAAGGATATCTACAAAGCAACCAATGATTAATACATTAATTTATTTGTTTTAATGTAATGTTAACAAACATTTGAAACGTTAACAGTGTCAGTCTGTTCTAAATGCTGGTTACATAATTAAATTGCAGTTTTATGTTCTCTTATTCTTCCTTATAAAAAAAGAAAGAAAGAAACTAAAAGTTCACTGGCAAATTGCCCCTAAAAATAAATAAAAAACACGTCATTTGAGCAAAACAAATCTTAAAATAAAATTGTAGAAGGAAAATCTGCTTTTCGTCTGTGCATAAACATTCTGATATTCAACAGTTCTTCTATAGAAGGGCATAGAATGCATTAACACTTACTCAAGAATTAAACAGCTGTAACGATAGTCGTGTGAACCAAGCTTGGGTGAATTCATCACTGACAAGTTTCATTTTTTAGTTGCTATTGTTACAATGTGAGTGCCCACCCTCAGCTGCCAGTTCTGAGTATGGACAAAAACACACTATTGGGAGGATTAGAGAATTAAAGGCCAATAAGAGTAAAACAAAAATACAAATTACATGCTCTAACAAATCAGAGAATGTTAAGAAAATTGAAAGTACCAAACAGGACCTGCAGAGCACTGCTAGTTCTGAGTGGAAACTGCCACTGATCCAATCAGCAGTTAGACAACAAAATTGGCGACTGGTGTTGCTGACTGGTGGCGGTTTGTGCTCAGGTCCTGCAGAGCACTACTTCTACTGTGTGTTTAAAGAGACATACAACCCAAATTTTTTGTTTCATGATTCAGATAGAATCGACAATTTTAAACAACTTTCCAATTTACTTCTATTGTAAAATTTTCTTTGATTTCTCCTTATCTTTTGTTGAAAAGCAAGAATATAAGCTCAGAAGAGTGCACGTGTCTGCAGCACTATATGGCAGCAGTTTTACAAGAATGTTATACATTAGCAAGAGCACTAGATGGCCGCATGACTTCTTGCCACATAGTGCTCCAGACATGTTCACACTACCTAGTTATCTCTTCAACAAAGAATAACATGAGAACGAACAAATTTGATATTAGAAGTAAATTGGAAACTTTTTAAATATTGCATGTTTTTTCTGAATCACGTCCCTTTAACTCAATTGCAGCAGTTACAGGGTTTAAACACACAGTAGTGCAGGGTCGACAGTCTTAATATTACATGCTCTAATTAACTTCAGTAAGTAATTGTTTTATTATTATGGCCCTTTAAGCAAACATACCAATATTATACATCTAAACACAACGATGCAGCTTTATAACAAACTGAAGATAGAATATGCCAATAAAATGACACTATACAATACCCGCATAACTGTTGTGATACCACAATCTTATAAAAGTAAAATTGGGACACTAAAATAGTTGCTATAATAAATTAAAGAGAGAGAGAGAGAAATAGAGAAAGAGAAATCGAGAGAGAGAAATCTAGAGAGAGAGAGAGAAAAAGAGAAAGAGAGAGAAATCTAGAGAGAGAGAGAGAAATCTAGAGAGAGAGAAAAAGAGAAAGAGAGAGAAATCTAGAGAGAGAGAGAGATAGAGAGAAAGAAAGAGAGAGAGAGAGATAGAGAGAAAGAAAGAGAGTGAGAGAGAGAAAGAGTGAGTGAGAAAGAGAGAGAGAGAGAGAGAGAGAAAGAAAGAGAGCGAGAGAGAAAGAAAAAAAAAGAGAGAGAGAACACATTTCAAATGATTTAAACGGACATTCTGGGGTGCATGCTCTTTTTCCTTTTGTCATTGTCAAGTAGCTGTGCATGACACCCCTGATTGGCTAACCCGTGGTTCCTGCTTGGAAGCTGCAATGCTTTTGGCTTGTGGGTATTTGCCTCTGTGTATTTATTTAAACCCTCTGTAATGGTTTGTTAGCCAGGGTCAGAAAAAGAAATGATGCATGCAAATTCTGCATCAGAATATGCATTTAAGGATTTTACAAATTCCCTTTTGAGTTTCAAGTGTTTCCATTTAAGGGACAAATGCAAAATGTACACAAAAGCAAGAAGATACTCAACCTGCAGCCTTGCGCTATTAATGATCACAGTGACATAAGATATAATAGTATACTCCTTTAAATAATAATAATAGAGTATAAAAATGCACCTATTATTTTATTTTCCCAATACTGATAACATTTTAATATAAAAAAGGCATAACATTGAATATTCTTTGTTTCAAAACTGTATGTTTTCACCAGTATATAAATGAGAATTACTCACTTCTAGTCTTCGAACAATATCTCGGACATCTTCAACACAGTTATCCATAGAAGACAGAAGAATACACTCCCCCCTTTCATAGAATATTTTGATGGTCTTTAATCCAGATGTCCAGCCAATAACATCCCTGCAGGAGCAGTTAAATAATACATTTTTGGAATCTTTCTCCACTAGGATCACAAATTCATTGGATATTCCAAGTAGACAGTCAATGTCGGCAGAAAGACCAAAGTCCCGTGCAACAACATTCCAAACAATGGCACCAACGCTGTACAAATGGGCATCTCTTTTGGGTTTCACCTTCTCTTTCTTTTTTGCTCCAAGGGTGATGAAACTGAATTTTACAGCACTATCTACTGTGGCAGTTGTAACAAAGTTTTCTGCTAGATCCTTTAAATATTCTTGCCGGGTTCTAGTAGCCATGGCTCTGAATTTTTCTGATTTGTGCGCTGCGTTTTCTGCATTTATTACTTTGGCAAGAAGAAAATCCCTAAAAACAGCGGATTTTGGGAACGTCACTCCTTTGGGGATAGGTGGACCAAATGATGGGACATCTTTTGACCTTGAAATGCCGACACTTAACGAGAGAAGAACAAAAAGGTTGTTAAGAAGGTATCAAAAACAAACATATTTGCAGTAGATCAAATTTCATGATCTATAAAGAGCTCATTTCAAACTTAAAGTGATTGTAAATCCTAACGTTTGTGAAATAGCCATGCCGTGTGGAAACGTCACCTCACAGCAAATAGCGTTTTGCCGTGGGCTGCCTGAGCAGCTCAGTGTGGCGAACGCTTCCAACAAATAATGGAGCTTTCAGCATGAAGTATTTTATACTTCCTGACTGAAAGTGCCCTTTATTTGTTCCAATTGTAAATCCTAGCGTTTCACAAAAGCTAGGATTTACAATCGCTTTAAACTTCAAATATTTGCAGTGAAAGCTCTTGTGATTGGTCGGTCATTAAATTTGTTCTAAGTAAATATCAACAATTAGGCAGTTATTCGCAAAAGATTGACTTGGGAGTTGCAATATTTGCTACTCCTAAACTCACATTTACCAATGGGTTAAAAAAACAAACAAACTATAGCACATACTGTTTACTTCAGAATGTTACTTTAATGTTTAACTTAGAATAGTTTCAGTTTACCAACCAATTTAATTGACCAAACACATATTTTAAGAGACATAAAACCTAATTTTATTATTTCATGATTCAAAAAGAGAATGCAATGTTTAACAACTTTCTAATTTACTTCTATTATCAAATTTTCGTTGTTCTCTTGGTATCTTTTGTTGAAAAGAAGGGATGTAAGCTTAGGATCATGCACGTGTCTGCAGCACTATATGGCCGCAGGTTTGCAAGAATGTCCTCCATTTGCAAGAGCACTATATGGCAGCACTATTTCCTTCCATGCAGTGCTCCAGACACCTACTTCAACATAGAAAACCATGAGAACAAAGCAAATTTGATAACAGAAATATATGGTATGCTCCGTCTGAATCACAAAATAAAATGTTTGGGTTTCATATCCCTTTAAGAATGTCCTGTTCTTTGCTGGTACAAACAGTCTGCTTTAATTTCTCTAGAATCTTAGTTCCCTGTACTCTGGGGATACATTAATTTTCATCTAAAATGGTACATTTAAACTATTTATATATAGAGTCAGACAAAACCAGCCCATCCCCTCTATGAAACATTGCTTAAAGGGCCATTTAACCCCAAAAAAATATTTCATGATTCAGATAGAGAATACAATTTTAAACAACATTCCAATTTACTTATATTATCTAATTTGATGCAATCTTTAGATATCCTTTGTTAAAGAAATAGCAATGCACATTGGTGAGTTTGGTGAGCCAATCACACGAGGCATCTATGTGCAGCCACCAATCAGAAGCTACTGAGACTATCTAGATACGCTTTTCAGGAAAGAATATAAATAGAATGAAGCAATTTAGATATCAGAAGTAAATTAGAAAGTTGTTTAAAATGGTATTCTCTATCTGAATCATGAAAGAAAAAAATTGGGTTTAATGTCCCTTTAATAAAGGGATATTAATATAAGGAACATTGTGTCCATGCACAGTAACTCGATCATTTTCTCTCAGAGTTTGGTTATAAAACCAAATTAATACAGGTTGATATTATGGATGAAGACCATATACAGCTTTTAAAGGGAAATTCCAGTCAAAATTGAAATTGACATGGATGCATTTCAGTTTTGAATAAAAGCATTTCTGTAATATGCATGCATTAGCAAAAATACTTCTAATAAAAGCTATAGCTGTTTTAAAAGTGTATTTAAAGGGACAGTTTACTCAAAAAATTTCTCCCTTTTAATTTGTTCCCAATGATCCACTTTACCTGCTGGAGTGTATTAAATTGTTTACAAGTAGCTCCTTTACCCTTATATTGGCATTTGAAATTGTTAATTTAGCATGTGGTATCCCCACCTATTCTGAAAGTTTGTGGCCGCGCGTACCAGCTATAGATAAGCTTTGTAAACACAGCCAGCAGAAGAAATTACACTCCCAGTGGGACAAAGCAGAGATAAGGTAATAAAATGTTGATTTTCCATTGTTCTCTCAAAGTATTAGTGATTGTTTTATGGACAGATATAAGATAAAGAAGCAGGTATATGTGCACAATGTGATACAGTAATGAGATCTGATTATACCTACAAGCTCAACCTATTTTATTAGGCTGTGGCTTCAAAACACAAAATCAGAGCTTTAATATACAGAAATAAACCTTAAAAAGCAAATTTTCATATATTTTTTACTCTGCAGTTGGTAAAAAAAACAATTGTAAACACATTAAGGGAAAAACTATTTTACAGTATACTGTCCCTTTAAGTATGCACCGTGCACCAGAATTTTATACGCAGCACTTGCTCACAGAGCTTAAGGTGCTTGTACCATCTGGTAATGACTACATTTGTTTATTGCGGACATTATACAATCCCCAGTGATGCTCTGAGTAGCTGCAGTATTTAAAATGCTGGTGCACTGAGAATAACTAGCTATGCTTCACATGCACGTGCAGAGAAAAATGCTTACACTAATTTAGTGATAACTCTTACTAGAAGCATTTTTGCCTATACATGTATATTGCAAATATGTTTCTTTTCAAAGATGTAATTCATCTATGTGCATTTAAATTTTGACCGGAATGTCCCTTTAACAAATGCACAGTGATGACAATTCAATAGCATTTAGTCTGAATTTAAAGGGAAATTAAACCCAATTTTTTTCTTTCATGATTCAGATAGAACATACAATTTTAAACAACTTTCCAATGTACTTCTATTATCAAATTTTCCTTATTTTCTTGTTGCTCTTTGTTGAAAGGCAGGAAGGTAAGTTCAGGAGTATGCACATGTCTGCAGTACTATATGGCAGCAGTTTAGCAATACTTTTATACATTAGCAAGAGCACTAGATGGCAGAACTCTTTCCTGTCATGTAGATCTCCAGACATGTGCACGTTACATATCCAGATGTCTCTTCAACAAAGAAGAACATGAAAACGAAGCAAATTTGATAATAGAAATAAATTGGAAAAAAATGTATTCTCTATCTTAATCATAAAAGAAAATGGTTGGGTTTCTGTCACTTTAAAATAAGTCTCCCCCCAACGATAATAAAAAATTGCCTTTAATTTACCTGGCCCCTGTATCATGTGACAGGCAGCAGCCAATCACAGACTCATTTATGTATACACTATAAACTCTTGCACAAGCTCGGTAGGAGTGTGATTTGATAGTGGAAGTACTTTTTTTTTATTTACATGCTCTAGCTAAATCATGAAAGTTGTTTTAAAAAAACAACAAAAAAAACAAGAAACAAATCAGAATTTCCTACTAAGAATTAAAAGTCTGCTGCTATATATTTTAACCTTTAAAAACAGAACTTCCAGGAATTCATTTAAAAATTAAAATAATAAACAATCAAATAAATATCCATTAAAAAAAAATCTTTAAAAAATACTTTTGTGGGATAAAATGATTTACTTACCTATAGCATACACTTTCTGTGCATGGATTGTGAACTTTAACGATTACAAATACATGTTGAAAGTGAGATCTGATTGTTTTTGGGGTAAACGGAAGGGCTCCAGGTTCTTGGAAGACTATAGTAACTATGTCATTGCCGATGTGCCGTTTCCTAAGCAGCTATATGGAATAATGGGGAAAAATTAGAAGCAATATGCACAAATATAAACCACATATCTATGTTCATCCAAAGCATAGAATTTTGTATAAATGCAAATTACAAGGATATGAAACTTGAAAGCACAGTTTTTTATGCTATCACTACATCTGCATTTCAGATTTTACTTTTATGTCCCTTTTAGCCCCAAAAAATGAATACTAATCATAACCCAAGAAAGTAGTTATTCATTTTGTTCCCAGGCAATTTTATACATATTTATGCAGCAAAAAATAATGCCACTCCACTATATGCAGAAAGGAATGCAGATTTGAATAAACTGGTATAACTAATAATTTAGTGACAAATAAGTTAAAGATAAATAATGTTTACATATTATGTTAACCCATTCATTAGCATACTAAATGTTTACATAATGTAGTGTCAACAATAAAATAGAAGAGGGAAATGTGAATCCACTGTACCTGTAAAATGGATGAAATACACAGTTAAAGTCAGTTCCAGAGCATCAATGTACTACCTACTGGAACCTAGCCATATACTTCTAGTGAGCTGATCACCAGCTCTCTCCCACTAGTGCATTGTTCCTCCTGAGCCTGCCTAGGTATGCTTTTAAACAAAAGATATCAAGAGAAAAAAGTAAATTTAAAAAATCTCTTAAAATTGCATGCTCTATCTTCAGGAGTTGCAAACTCGTCTTGTAATTTTAATCTGTTCTTTTTGTTTGTGGTACATGATTAATAATTGTTCACACACATATGTACAGAAAATAATTCTGGATATGTTTATTTTTTATTTGACTCCTGAGAACCTGAGAAAGATTTGTTTTTCTCTTTCAATACATACATACAGCATTACAAATCTTATCTTGCAATAACAAATTACTTTGAGTTGTTCAGCAACTTTAACTGCCCAACCCAGACATGTACTATTAATAAAGGCCACTAAGTCCTTGACTCTAGAGGGATAAAAGGTAAATAGCTTGTCTTTGGATTTTCCCACAGTGATGTCACTATGTTGGAATGCAATGAGACTAGTAGATTTGCCTGTGCCTGGACAGAATGGGAACCTAAAAGCAGGAAGTTCATAAATGATCTAAACACATCGCTTCTCAACCTCTCTATAGCAGCTACAATTGCATCTTGTTCTTATGTACCCCAACACAGCAACTAATGTGCTGTTGATCTATGTGCTTTGATCTATGAGTCACAGGTTAAAAAAAACAAACATTGGAAACATTTTCCTAATTAGGAATATATTTAAAATGCATTTTTTTACTAGCTATTGATGCAGCAATTTTTTTGTAGATCTAAGATCAAAATGAAAGAAACTTACACAGAAAACAAATACACACAATACATAGTCATGTAATATTCTACCTTTTGCAAAAACAAAACAAACAGGAACATCTTGCATCTTTACGTATGACGAGGGACGTAATAATCATGATGTCACCGTACCCCATGTGATGCCATTTCATATACAGATTGGCTGACTAATTTCACATTGCTATTTGTATATTTCACTGTGGCATCTGCCTCTGTGACACATTTTCACAGTGATACACTTTACCTGTGGTAGACTTTAAAGGGACAGTACACTGTAAAATTGTTTTTATATAAATTTATTTTCAATGACTTTTTATACCAGCTGCAGAGTATAAAATTTATCAGAAATTGCATTTTATGTTTATTTGTGTATATGAAGCAGCTGGTTTTGTGCTTTTGATCCACAGCCTATTACAATGGGTTGAGCTTCAGGTAATATCAGATCTCATTATGTTATCACTTTTATGTAGTCAGACTTGCTTCCTTATCTTATATTTGTCTAGAAAACCAAAGCTCAATACTTAGAGAGAACAATGGAAAATTATCATTTTATTACTTAACTATCATGCCCCCCACTGAGGGTGTAATCTCTTCTGCTGGCTGTGTTTACTTAGGCTATTCAATAGAATATACTCTAGTATAGAAACTTTCAGTATAGGTTGGGCTACCACAAGCTAAATCAGCTATTTCAAATGCCAAAATAGGGGTAAAGGAGCTACTTGTAAACAATTTAAAACACTCCAGCAGGTATAATGAATCATTGGTAACAATTTAAAGGGGAGAACATTTTTGGGTGAACTGTCCAGTCTGCAAATGCTGATACCCCCTTGCAGGTCGGTCAAAGTGATCAGCAACTGATGAGGGAAATACCAAAATCTATCTTTTTATGGGCGCATAAGAGTTGGAGTTGAGGAATGGTACATTTATATACAAACTATTTACTTTAGCATCACAAGGGGGGGGGGGGGGAAGAAATCTTGAAAAGACAAGCCCTAGAATACCTATTGTCCATGCTCCAAGTGCAACAAGGTGCACACACACTCCCTAAGCTCAGAAACTACAACCTAACACATTTTTAAATAAATCAACATTTGGCTAAATGGTAATAAGCCCAGGTACTGAATCAAGGCCTGTTCGTACCTGGGTCCCTAACCTACAGCCATAAATGCTAGAATTCAACCGAACATACTGAAATACAAACACCGCTACTTGTATCTCCAAGGCACACACAAAACACAGAAGTTGACTGCAATTTTAAATCAGAGTGGAAAACTCACATCTCTTGGTGTTCACGCTGCACCCTCAGAAATCTAGTTGGTTTTTTTTTTCATTGTAAGTGGACATCTTAACATTATTAATATTATCATCATAATTTATTTATATAGAGCTACAAATGTACATATGTTTTATGTATATGCAAGAGGCATATGTTTCTGGTGTCTATATTTCACTGCAGAAGAAAGCCTAACAGATGATCTTTTCAAAAAAGGCTTTTTGATATATCATATATTTACAAAGAGCAATGTATTGGAAAACAGATGGAATAACTATAGAAACAAGGTTAATTTGAGAGGCAAGACAAGAATACAGAAATAAGGGAGCAACTAAAGTAAGAGCTGTCAAGAGTTGTACATAATAGACGTAGAATTGTTTGACAAGACACAGCAGCTCGACTTAATCCCAGGTGAATTCTGACACATCTTTAGATGTTTCAATCTAAACTGCTATTTAACTGTGGCTTGTCAAATCTACCTGGCTACAGCCCAAGATAACAGACTTTTTCTGCCAGGACACTCTACGCATCCTTTTCAACATCCCTAGGGAGATGCACTGCTTTATAAATATAAAAAGACAGACTGGTGTTAAACATACCACTTCCCTATGGCGGCTTTCCAAAGTGTGTGGCATTTAAGATGAAACCTTAAAACCTCTAAAGAGAATGACTTCTGCCAAGACTCTGAGCAAGCAGAAACAACAGACTGAAAGAGTTTTAGATGTGCCGTAGAGACCTCTACAGAAACAAATCAATGTCATGCAATATTTACAACACATTAAATAGGGTTTTAGCACAATTATTCCCAGTCTACAGACCAGAGACCCTTGGTTTAGCCAATGGTCTAATATGCTACAACCTCTATTAGACTTTCTGGCCCACAATACCACAGGAAGGCTAATTGACAGTAATGCACTAGAAGTCTGACCCTAGGACAGAAACAAGATTGATGAGAAGAAAGAAAAAAAAATAGAAATATGAAGAAGGGAAGGGCAGGCACAGAGCCTAGAAAAGACTTAAAGGGCCATAACCATTATACACTCATTTTTTCTTTGCATAAATGTTTTGTAGATGATCTATTTATAAAGCCCATAAAGTTTGTTTTTTTAAAAATGTATAATTTTGCTGATTTTTAAAGAACATTGCTCTGATTTTCAGACTCCTAACCAAGCCCCAAAGTTTTATTTGAATACCGTCAGCTACCTTCTCCAGCTTGCTCCTGTTTGTGTAAAGGGTCTTTTCATATGCAAAAGAAGGGGGGGGGTCTTATTTCCCACTTGCAGTGGGCTTTCCAACTGCCTTTTCAACAGAGTCAAACTGACAGCTTCTAAGTAAGTTTTTAAACAATTTTATACTGGATTTTTAGATCAGTATCTGTGCATCTTATTCTTTATAGTAGTGTCTATTACATGCAGTTATATGAAAATGAGTGTATACTGTCCCTTTAAAGGACCATCAAATACAGTAGAATTGTAAAATCAACAAATATATGATAAAAAAAGACAATGCAAAAGACACTTACTTTGGATTTCAACTGAGCAGATTTTTTTCTGACAATTTTCAAAGTTTCCTGTAATACCCTTTCCCCCGTATCATGTGAGAGCCAATCACAGACTCATGTGTGTATATACTGGGAACTCTTGCACACACACAGTAAAAGTTGGTACTTCATATAATTGTGCACAAATTGATCATGGAAAAAAATTGGAAAGTTCTAGTTTTTTTTTATTTCAGCTGAATCATGAAAGTCACATATTTACAGAGGTTAAAAAAAGCATTTACACTCAAAAAGGGTAAAAACAAAATTTATGCTTACCTGATAAATTTCTTTCTTTCTTGACACAATGAGTCCACGGATCATCTAATTGCTATTGGGAATATCACTCCTGCCCAGCAGGAGGCGGCAAAGAGCACCACAGCTGTAAAATATATCCTCCCTTCCCTCCAACCTCAGTTATTCGACCGAAGTAAAAGAGAGAAAGGAAGCAACAAAGGTGCAGAGGTGTCTGAAGTTTATAACATACAAACAACCTGTCTAAAGAACAGGGCGGGCCGTGGACTCATCGTGTCAAGAAATAAATAAATTTTCAGGTAAGCATAAATTTTGTTTTCTTTCTAATGACACAATGAGTCCACAGATCATCTAATTACTATTGGGAATCAATACCCAAGCTAGAGGACACAGATGATAAGGGAGGGACAAGACAGGGAACCTAAAAAGAAGGCACCACTGCTTGAAGAACATTTCTCCCAAAAGCGGCCTCAACCAAGGCAAAAGTGTCAAATTGATAGAATTTTGAAAAAGTGTGAAGAGAGAACCAAGTTGCAGCCTTGCAAATCTGTTCCACAGAAGCTTCATTTTTGAATGCCCAAGAAGAGGAAACAGCCCTCGTAGAATGAGCCGTAACTCTCTCAGGAGGCTGCTGTCCAGCAGTTTTAATAGGCAAACCGAATGATACTCTTCAGCCACAAAGAAAGAAAAGTAGCCGTAGCTATCTGCCCCTTACGTTTTCCAGAAAATACCACAAACAGAGCAGAAGACTGACGATAATCCTTAGTCACGTGCAAATAGAACTTTAATGCACGCACCACGTCCAGATTGTGCAGAAGTCGTTCCTTCTGAGAAGGATTTGGACACAAGGAAGGAACAACAATTTCCTGATTAATGTTCCTATCTGAAACTACCCTAGGGAGAAACACTAATTTAGTACGTAAAACCACTTTATCCGAGTTAAAAATAAGGTAAGGAGACTCATATTGTAATGCCGAGAGCTCTGACACTCTACGAGCAGATGAAATAGCAACAAGAAACAAAACTTTCCAAGATAACTTAATATCTAAGGAATGCATAGGCTCAAACGGAGCCCCTCGATGGACCTTAAGAACTAAATTAAGACTCCATGGAGGAGTAACTGGTTTGAACACAGGTCTGATCATGACCAAGGCCTGACAAAATGATTGCACATCTGGGAGGTCCGCCACACGTTTAATGTAACAAAATAGACAAGGCAGATATTTGACCCTTTAGGGAACTTGTCGATAAACCCTTCTCCAAACCTTCTTGGAGAAAGGACAGGATTCTAGGAATCCTAACTCGTCTCCAAGAGTATCCCTTGGATTCACACCAATATAGATATTTACGCCATATCTTATGGTAAATCTTTCTAGTCACAGGTTTACGAGCCTGAATCATGGTCTCAATGACCGATTCCGAAAATCCAAGCTTGGATAAGATTAAGCGTTCAATCTCCAAGCAGTCAGCTTCAGAGAAGCTACATTTGGATGAAGGAAGGGCCCTTGAAGTAGAAGGTCCTTCCTCAACGGAAGTCTCCAAAGTGGGAAAGATTACATGTCCACCAGGTCAGCATACCAAATCCTGCAAGGCCACGCCAGTCTAATGAGGATCACCGACGCCTTCTCCTGCTTGATTCGAGCAATAACCCGAGGCAGAAGAGCAAACGGAGGAAATAGGTATGCGAGACTGAAATTCCAAGGAACTGCCAGAGCGTCTATCAGTACAGCCTGAGGGTCCCTTGAACTCGACCCGTACCTCAGAAGCTTGGCATTTTGCCGGGATGCCATGAGATCCAATTCCGGCTGACCCCATTTGAGAATAAGGCTGGAAAACACCTCCGGATGGAATTCCCACTTCCCCGGGTGAAAGGTCTGCCTGCTCAGGAAGTCCGCCTCCCAGTTGTCCACTCCTGGTATGTGGATCGCCAACAGACAGCAATTGTGGGTCTGCGCCCACTGAATGATTTTGGCTACCTCTGTCATGGCCAAGGAACTCCGAGTTCCTCCCTGATGGTTGATGTAAGCCACTGAGGTAATATTGTCCGACTGGAACCTGATGAACCGAGCCGAGGCTAACTGAGGCAAGGCCAGAAGAGCATTGAAGATTGCTCTTAGTTCCAGAATGTTTATGGGTAGAAAAGACTCTGACTGAGTCCATGTTCCCTGAACCTTTAGAGAGCCCCAGACTGCTCCCCATCCCAGAAGGCTGGCATCTGTTGTCACAATCACCCAAGAGGGTCTGCAAAAGCAGGTCCCCTGGGAGAGATGATCCTGAGACAACCACCAAAGTAGAGAATCCCTTTTCTCCTGCTCCAGCTGTAATCGCGGAGACAGATCCGCATAATATCCATTCCACTGACTGAGCATGCTTAAAGGGACAGAAAACGCCAGAATTTTTGTTGTTTAAAAAGGTAGATAATCTCTTTATTACCCATTCCTCATTTTTGCATAACCAACACAGTTATAATAATATACTTTTTACCTCTGTGATTACCTTGTTTCTATGCCTCTGCAAACTGCCCCCTTATTTCAGTTCTTTTGACAGACTTGCATGTTTAGCCAATCCTTGTTGACTAGGAGCTTCACGTGCCTGAGCTCAATGTTATCTATATGAAACACATGAACTAACGCCCTCTAGTGGTGAAAAACTGTCAAAATGCTTTCAGATTAGAGGCAGTCTTCAAGGTCTAAGAAATTAGCACATGAACCTCCTAGATTTAGCTTTCAACTAAGAATACCAAGAGAACAAAGCAAAATTGGTAATAAAAGTAAATTGGAAAGTTGTTTAAAATGACATGCCCTATTTAAATCACAAAAGATTTTTTTTTACTTTACTGTCCCTTTAACTGCAGAGGTCTGAGGGGGAAACGGGCGAACGGGAAATCTTTGATTTCCTGATATCTGTCAGAAAAAGTTTCATTGATAAAGAAACTATTATGGTTCCCAAGAAAATTACCCTTGTATTTGGAACTAAGGAACTCTTTCCCAAATTAACCTTTCATCCGTGAGACCGCAGGAAAGCTAACAACATTTCCGTGTGTGAACTTGCTTGTTGAAAGGAAGGCGCCTGAACCAGAATGTCGTCCAGATAGGGTGCCACTGCAATACCCTGCAATCGGAGCACCGCCAGCAGGGATCCCAGAACCTTTGAGAAAATTCTGGGAGCTGTGGCAAAACCGAATGGAAGAGCCACGAACTGGAAGTGTTTGTCAAGAAATGCAAACCTTAGAAACTTGTGGTGGTCCCTGTGGATGGGAACATGCAGGTACGCGTCCCTTAAATCCACCGTCATAAACTGACCCTCCTGGACCAAAGGAAGAATGGAATGAATAGTTTCCATCTTTAAGGACGGCACTCTGAGAAATTTGTTTAGACTCTTGAGATCTAAAATTGGTCTAAAGGTTCCCTCCTTTTTGGGAACCACGAACAGATTAGAATAGAACCCCAGACCCCTTTCCTGCATTGGGACAGGAACTATCACTCCCAGGTCGGAGAGGTCCTGTACACAGTGTAAGAACACCTCTCTTTTTGTCTGGTCTACAGACAATCTTGAAAGCAGAAATCTGCCCCTGGGAGGAAAGGTCTTGAACTCTAGCTTGTATCCCTGGGACACGATGTCCACTGCCCAGGGATCCTGTACATCTCAAACCCAAGCCTGAATGAAGAATGAAAGTCTGCCCCTACAAGATCCGGTTCCGGATTGGGGGCAGGCCCTTCATGCTGTCTTAGCCTCAACAGCAGGCTTCTTGGATTGCTTTTCCTTGTTCCAAGACTGATTGGGCCGCCAGGAAGACTTGGACTGCTCCTGCTTGGAGGAGGGAGTGGAAGGATTTCCCTTGAAATTTTGAAAGGAACGAAAATTACTCTGACGTCCTTTTTGTTTATTTCTATTATCCTGTGGGAGGAAATGTCCCTTTCCTCCCGTAATATCAGAAATGATTTCCGTCAAACCAGGTCCAAACAAGGTCTTTCCCTTGTAAGGAATCGCCAAAAGTTTAGACTTAGATGACACATCCGTAGACCAAGATTTTAACCATAAAGCTCTGCGAGCCAGAATGGCAAAACCTGAAATCTTAGCTCCCAGCTTAATAACCTGAAGGGAAGCATATGTAATAAAGGAGTTGGCCACTTAAGGGTCTTAATCCTATACTGGATTTCTTCAAGGGGAGTGTCTGTCCGAATGGATTCAGACAATGCATCAAACCAATATGCGGCCACACTAGTGACCGTAACAATACAAATTGCGGGTTGCCATTGTAAACCCTGGTGTACATACATCTTCTTGAGTAACCCCTCTAACTTTTTGTCCATAGGATCCTTAAAGGAACAACTATCCTCTATTGGAATAGTAGTTCTCTTGGCAAGTGTGGAAATTGCCCCCTCCACCTTGGGTACCGTCTGCCGAGATTCCTTGATCTTCTATAGGAAAACATCTTTTTAAATATAGGGGATGGAGAAAAAGGGATACCCAGTCTCTCCCATTCCTTAGCAATGATCTCTGTAGCCCTATCTGGTACAGGAAATACCTCCACCATGAAGGGCATGTCAAAATACTTGTTTAGCTTACTAAACTTCTTAGGATTGACTACGACGGTAGTGTCGGAGTCGTCCAGGGTAGCTAAAACCTCCTTAAGTAACAAACGGAGGTGTTCTAGCTTAAACCTGAAGGACACAACTTCAGTATCAGCAGGAGGAATTACACTGTCTGAGTCTGAGATTTCACCCTCAGATGCTACCGAATTATCCTCCTCCTCAGGCTCCTAGGAGGGTTTTGAAATAGCAACAACTGTGACAGAAACCTCACTTACTGATTGTTTACTTTTCCTCTTGCGCTTTCCCTGCAGCATGCAAAAAGCAGACAATGCATCAGAAACCGCAGAGGACATGAGAGAAGCGATGTCTTGCAAAGTAACCCCAGATGGAGTAATGGAGGAAGCGCAGGGCACTGGCTGTATGGATGAAGTTTTGGGACACTTAAGGAGAAAGCTGCAACATATTTTGAACATTGCCAGAAGGCTCCTGAACAGCATCCGCCCTAGACAATGTTGGCTCAGAAAAAAGTCTTTCCCTATAATGTAAAGTTCTCTCACTACATGAGGAACAGAAAGGGATTGGTAGTTCAACATTAGCATAAAAACATAAAGAACATGTAACATCTTGCAGGACCTCTTGATCCATATTTATTCACCCCAAAAAGACTGAATAATTAGATAGAAATTTGATATTTTATTAAAAAATACCTCACAAAAAAAGTTACTGTTCCTTTAAATCATTTAAAATAAACTGCTTTATTTTTTAGCAAGAAAATAAAAAGACATAAGTAGTATTTGAATACTCCGGACACCTTTACACCTCAGCTTAACTTTGCTGAGGTGCTTACCTGCCTGACTAACACCGGAGATTAAAGGCTGTTAGATGATCTGGACTCAATCTATTTATTCTGGAGATGAGGTTCGCAATACGGCCAAAAACTAAGACAAAGTCTTCCGTGTCACAGAACACCGGAACTATGAGGGGAAAGTGCGCAACAAATTTTGGCGCTTCCGTTAGCCTCGTCCATCATGGGCGTTACAAGAAAAAAACTTCCCTCAGGTTTTTTCACCATAGTAATGCCGTTTTATCATTACACAAGTTAAAAACACCACCACTGAGCCTGTTCCTCGTCCCCGGTGCCTGCTATTACTGTCAAAAATAATTATTCTCCAAGTCATAGGAGAATCATTATATTATGTCCCATTACATAATTTATATCAAAGTGCCATCTTTTATTCTGAATGTTTCCTCAGAAAATAAAAAGTCAGCACTTACCTTTATACATCTGCCCGGCAGCAGGGCAGCTCACTAGGTTTGAGAGGCAAGATCCCTCACATGGACCTGTGGAAAAAAGCAAAGACTGAATAATCTTATTCAGGCTTTAGAAATAAGGCAGCATCAGTATATGGGATGTGCAGTGACGATTATACCCCACAAGTTCCCATTGCTCTAAAGCCACCACTGCTCTACTGAAGAGACTGATATGGGCTACGGCTACACCCTAGGACAAAGCAGCACAATCTTGCACTGCTTAAAAAAATAATACAATTTTGCTTGAAGAATCTTTTTCTAACACCTAACTTTACCACTTCCTTGCTCTAACGTTGGCAAAGAGAATGACTGGCGTAAGAGGGAAGGGAGGTGATATTCAACAGCTTTGCTGTGACGCTCTTTGCCGCCTCCTGCTGGGCAGGAATGATATTCCCAATAGTAATTAGATGGACTCATCGTGTCATTAGAAAGAAAACTATTTATTTAAGAGGGACATTTTGAAATATTTTTTTCTGGACAAATGTATATAAAATTTTCCCTCTTTAATACATTTTTACCCTATTTGAGTGTAAAGGCTTTTTTTTACCTCTGCAAAATACAGTATATTTGCATTTTTATTTGTTTTTAAGGAACCTTTACTCTTTTTCAAATGCCTTATTTTGGCTGCTATTAGATAGTAGCGGCCAAAATAAGGAAAGTTCGAAAAGGGTTAAGGTTCCTTATAACCAAATAAAAATATCTAACTAAATAAACACAAATGCTTTCATCTGCCGATTATCACTGTTGAGTCTATGCAAAGATAGATATAAACAAACTATTATATAAATATAGAACATGAGTCAGCTTCAAATCAACAAAGGCGGTTGTACAATTAGAAGCAAATCATTATCAACTATGCTACTTCCTATTTTTATTGAAACACTAATCACCCATCACTTGAGAACAGAATTGTAAGGACTACAGCTATACGGTATGGATAGTAGTCTATATGTGCTGACAGCCTAACTTCCTACACAAAAAAGATACAATTTAAAAAACTAGTAGTATAAATGTACACACTGCAAATGGGATTAAAGGGACATGAAAGTCAAAATTAAATTTATGAATCAATGAATAAAGTACCATAAACATGTTAAGATCTGTGCATATCCTAAAAGGATTAGCCCTTTTAGGATATGCACAGATCTCAACATGTTTTATAGTACTTTATACATGAAAGTTTAATTTTGATTTTCATGTCCCTTGAATCCCCCTTGCAGTGTGTACATTTATACACAGTATAGTAAACATAGTTTGCATAAAAAAGGTTTAAAAATGCTGGCAAGTATTTTAAAATAAGTTTTAAAAATAAGCAAAATTGTTTACATAGCCATGCAGTCTGGAGATGTCTGATCCACCCCCCTTATCAGTGTTTAGCATCAGAAACACAGGTTTGTATTTCAACTGAGTTCACAGCAGTTTATTTGCTTCTAGGCATGCTCCAGCAGATGAGTGTTAAAGTCTTGCATTCTACCAAAGCAAAGGTGGATGTAGATGCAGCCATAAAAGGAATTGTGTGGGGGGAGTTAGAGCTGTACAATTCGGAAACTTAAAAGAAAGGGTTAATGGCAAGGCACTGCAGTATTAATTTGCAGGTAAGGTAATTAAAGTACATAGTATTATATTTTGTCTCTGTCCCAACTTTTTTTTTTTTGTAAATATATTTTTTATTAGTCCCAACTTGTTTTCTTGTTTTATGTCCCTTTAAGAGCATGACATTTCAATTTACTTCTATAATTAATTTATTATTATTGTCTTGGTATCCTTTGTTGAAAAGCATAACTATGTATGATCAGAAGCAACAACAAACTGCTGGAAATCAGCTGGGGATTGGTGGCTACACACATTTGTCTCTTGCCATTGACTCACCAGATGTGTCCAGCTAGCTCCCAGTAGTGCATTGCTGCTCTGGAGCTGATTTTAAATGTTTAACTCATTTGCAAGGGTTAAACACATAGTTCTATACAAGAACAATAAAAAAATGCTCTAATGCATTAGAGCATTTTCTTTTTGCACTTTTATGTCCCTTTAAATAACATTATAATGAGTCTTTTTGTTCTGAAGATAAATGTAAGTAAATTACTAGCACATCCCTTCATGACTGTTTGACATCATGTGTAATCAAAAATGTATAGATAGAACAGCACTATCTGAATCCAGTGCTCATGAAGACAGGTGAGCTGCCCATTCACCAAAGGTAATCCAAAATGTATAAATGTCCACAGCACTTGAAGGTATCAATTTCTTTTATTTAGGACATCAAAATTACAGCGACGTTTCGGGGTTAACACCCCTTAATCATGCATCATTAATTAATGCATGATTAAGGGGTGTTAACCCGGAAACGTTGCTGTAATTTTGATGTCCTAAATAAAAGAAATTGATACCTTCAAGTGCTGTGGACATTTATACATCACGTGTAATCAGGCTTACATCATTACATTTTTTATACTTTTATTAAACAATGTAAATAATTGTGTACTGTAGCTTATACTTTTTAAGGCAGATTTGAAACTAATTAAAGGGACAGTAAAGTCAAACTAACATTTTCATTACTCAAATAGAGTGTGTAATTTTAAACAACTTTCCAGTTTACTTCTATTATCTAATTTGTTTTGTTCTCTTGGTATCCTTTGTTTAAAAGCGTTCTTGGGTAGGCTCAGGAGCATAAATGACCACTGACTATCATCTGATTGGTGGCTAGGTTACCAAGAAAATGAAGCAAATTTGATAATTAGTAGTAAAATTAAATGTTTAGAATGGTATGCTTTATCTCAATTAATAAACAAAATTGGGGTTATATGCCTTTAACTAGAAGCATTTATGCAATATTATATTTGGAAGTTTTTTCTGAGCATGGCAATAGGACATATGAACATTTTTCTACTGCTCCAAGTGCCCAGATTTGACAGGGTCTAGTAAAATAGCCTGACAAAAGCAAATTTATACTTACTGCTAAATAATATTCTTCCCAGCCAAAGAACAATCATTTAATTATGTAGAAAGCCTCCCAAAAATCTGAGGTCCTGACTCCTAGCACTCCCCTTACATATAACTTTTCCCTTTCCTGCTTGTGATAGTTCTCAAAGAGCCAAGCAAGAAGATAGCAACATAGTAGATCATGAAAAATACATATTACATATGTTTTATTTTACTTTTTTATAAATGAAATGCTTTATCAAAAACTATGCCCCGCCCCTCCCTTGCTTCAGGGTTTCAAGCTCTTGTCGTTCTAGTGTATGACTTTGTAGGGGTTTGTTACACATTCTTGCTTTCAGATAGAAGATGAGGATAGAAGTTGTGTTAACGTTCTACACTGTGACAACAAACTGTCATGTAAATCGTGAAGTGCTTGGCTTTGCGATTCACATGGCAGCCAGGTGTTAGGACTATTCTTTGTATTTGTCTTTGCGAGTCTCATAAACCCCCTAATTAAAACTAGCAATTATACAATTAGATGGAATGACATTAGCTCCGACTTACGCGCCCTCTTCTGTGTGCTGCTCTGCCTAAATACATTTTTGGCAGTAGCTGAACAAGTGCGCATGCGCAAGGGGATCTGTGAGGAGTAACGCGGCACCCATCCATAACAATTCAATGGCACGACCGATAAATAGAGGCAAGAGGATGAGGTAGGGACTGGGAGCAGCAGATTTAGTGTGGGGGCAGTCATAAGAATAAGCACTTAGAAAAAGTCAAAGACAGACATATGATAAATTATTAAAATATTAAGTGTTTACAAATATTACAACTAGAAATATTAAACATACATTTTTTAATAGATAAGGTTTTTTTATGCTTACTGTCCCTTTAAGTATGCACAACATGTGGCCACATTGTTTAACTGTTCCGCTAAAGCTTTATAATGAAAAGCGTAGTAAACTGCAATCGCTCAAGTGGAAAAACGCTAACTTTGAAAAGAATAGGCTGACCATGATGAAAAATCAGATAATGAGGACAAAAACTAGAATGTCCAGCTTAAAAAACATGTGTTGATGTGGAGAAAGACATTAGATGAATAGACTTAAGTGGAGCTCTTGTTTTCTCTGCTTGATCGTTTTAATTATTTGCAGGAGCAAAACAACTATGGTCTGAACCTTTAAGTAATTACCATTGTATCCATGACAAAGGCATGAGGATCCCTGATTCTACTGCTATATTTGGCATACTTATACATTCCCTTCTTGCCATAACCTTTAATTCTGGAAACCACAATATCTGTGATATTACCAGAAAAACGGTTTGTTTATAGACCACTCTCTTGGATGCATTTTATGATGACCCACTCTGCCTAGGTATTAAAAGCATATGGAATATGTATTGAAGACATCCACATGAAAAGGATTTTTGCCCATCGGACGATATCTCCAGCATCTCAGATAACAACCCTGTTGCCAACGTCAGCCTACTATTTGATATATTTCTCAAGGATAATGCAGATAGAGAAAGCCCACCCAGCTAGAAACACTGCTTTGGGGTTAGATATTCAAAACCTCTCTGGCATGGAGAGAAGTCACACCAAATCTTTTTGATTTTTTTTAGACATTGTATTGTAATGTAGAAGTTTATATATCACATGAAGGACACTAAATAGCGACATAAACATTTCTCAAGATAACATTTGTATTTCTAAAAAAAAAATGAAGACCTCTCCGAGCATCAAGGTTTAGAATATAAGGCCCCTGATCTCAAAAACATTTATTGGTGAGGGGCTTTTCCCCTGAACCTTTTTGCTGAACCAAGCTGCAAACACTGGCATACAAAGAGATGATTGTGCAGTTTAGCAGCACAGGACTCTTTCCCTTGGAATACTCCTTACAAAGTACCAAATGAAGAAGTCCCTCACCTAATGAGAGCGGATAATTATAGTGAAACTAATACTGAGAAAAAATGTCAAAATTGCCTGTGTCATTTAAGAACGGAAACTGGGAACACCTCTGTCCTAAGATAAGCTGTGGGTGAACCTCGAAGAAGACCTACTAAACATAAATAATTTAGGTAACCAATGCTGGATTCTTTAAAAAAGATAGAAATATTTCCTCCAACCCTATTATAGTAGAAACCCTTAAAATATGGGATACTATGCATTGTCAATTTCCATCTTTATGCACAAATCCATACCCGATATCTCCTATTTTAAGGAAACAAGGCCTCTCACTTCTCTATTTCCAAAGGGGCTTATTATATTATATTAAACAAATTCTCATATCCCAATATTTCAAATTCTCAATAGTGATGCACTTAAACCTTTTTCAGAGATTTGGGACATGATTTCTTATATTTCTGATTCATCTACTTTAACAAAGGTCACTATATACCCAAATCTTATTTGAAAATGTATGTTCCAAACAACCTCTGACAGAAGGAAAATAATCTCCATTTCATACAAAATTTTGTTATCACGCTACCCAATCTCTCCCATCATATTCTACTTCATGGGTGAAAGACCTAAACATCCCCATTTCTAAAGCACAATGGATAAGAAGTGTAGGGAGTAGGACACCCATAATAGTGACATTTGGTCTGGTTCAATCTCATATTGCTTACCTCTGATATTTTTATCCTCATCAGTCTAACCTTGGTGAATAGACATCTTTTCCTTTCTACACTACTATTGAAATAAGAGATTTTCAACTTGAACTAAACATATACTCTCACACACATACACAGACACCCACCCACACAAGAGAGAAATAACTTTGTGCAATTGCAACATACTGCACATGTCTAATATCCCCCTTTTGACTCAGCTTCAAATCCAGACAGACAAATGGAAACCCAAACTGTCTGGGTCATTCCCAGACAAGTGGTGTAACCCTATTTGGAGCAGTTGAGCACACAGATAAAAAGGCAAGTCATGGTTATTTTGCTAGTATAAAGTGAATTGTTTTTATTTGTTAAAGCCAATTATGGAAATATATGTAGCAGGATTAGCCTTCAGAAGTCTACATTGTGCTTTTAGTATTTTTGTTCTGAAAATTATGGCTTCTATATTTCTCAGAACTAAATTACTTGAAAAGGGAGTCAAAATACATTTACAATATTCTTTCATTATTTATTTATTACTCATAACTAAAAGTCTGAAGGTGTTTGCTATCGCTTTAACAGAGATGTAGCTAATACTGAAATGTTTACTGTACAAATCACAACAAAAAGTCAGACAATGTAAAAGAAGAACAAACAAAGCTCTAGTATGGTTGTTATAAACAGAAAAGGCAGAGATACTGCAAACCCCAATCGTTCCTGGCAACATACAGAAGTCATAAATAATTAAACGTGTAAACATACCTGTTGTCTGTTATTGGGCATATAAGGAAGCATAGTTGACACATGGAACATAAGCTCGTAATCCTTGTATGTTGTGTAAAGGGAATGTGTTCCAGTTGAATCAGCTAAGAAAGAAAAAGCACAGCACAAATAAATACATCACACAATGTTTATACATTTTCTTTAAGCCATTCATTAAGAGAAGCATGGCTGGCTGTCAAATGGAACATGAGCTTGTATTCTTTATATTCTGTCTAAAGGGAATGAGTTCTAGTTGAATCAGCTAAGGAAGAAAAAAAAAAAAAAGCTATAAACCACAAATAAATCAGACATCGGCCTCCATTTATCAAGCAGGGTATGCAGCTCTAGGGGTCAATCTTTAGGAAGCAGCGGTCATCAGACCGTCACTTCCTAACCAGTACGCCAGCTATTAGCTGGCAGATAAAATCACCTTGGGTATGTTCGCCCCGGGGTGATTGACAGCCACTAATTTACTGCCATTAACAAAAAGGTGCACAGATTTTTTATATTTACACTTTTTGAGTCACCAGCTCCTACTGAGCATGTGCAAGAATTCACTGAATATACATATATGCATTTTTGATTGGCTGATGGCTTTAACATGATGCAGTAGGAGTGGAAATAGACATAACTTTAAAATTTTTAAAAAATAAATAAATCTACTACTCATTTGAAGTTCAGACTAAGTACGAAGTATTTTTGTGTTGACTTTTAATCATGCATTTGTTGATTATGCAAATGTACTGGTATTTACTGCCCCTTTAAGGAAAACTGGGGGAAAACTTTGTCAGTACACAGTACACAGTAAAATAGTTTTTATATTAATGTATTCACAATGACTTGTTATACCAGCTGCAGAGTATAAAATGTATGAAAAATTGCATTTTCAGGTTTATTTGTGTATATGAAGTAGCTGGTTTTGTGCTTTTAAACCATAGCCTATTACAAAGATTGAGCTTCAAGTAATATCAGATCTCATAATGTTATGACTTTTAAGTACACAGACTTGCTTCCTTATCTTATATTTGTCTGGAAAACTAAAGCTCAATACATAGAGAGAACAATGGAAAATTATCATTTTATTACTTAACTATCCTGCACCACACTAGGAGTGTCATTTATTCTGCTGGCTGATGGCTGTGTTTACATAGGCTTATCAATAGCTTAGACTCCAGTATCAAAATACCACAGGCTAAATCAGCTATTTCAAAGGCCAAAATAGGTGTAAAGGAGCTACTTTTAAACAATTTAATACACTCCAGCAGGTAAAATGGATCATTGGGAACAATTTAAATGGGAGAAAATGTTTGTGTGAACTGTCCCTTTAAGGGGTTAAAGCGATACTGTACACACAAACATCTCTGTACTTGAAAGTGTTTAATAGCACAGTTTATTTTAAGTTAAATTGAAACGAACAGGAATTCCATACAATATACAAACATACAAACGTACATGCAAAGGAACATTAATTAAAAAATAAATAAATAAAACTGTAAAACATTTTTTGTACTTTCTTTTAGACACAAGAAAGATAAAAATGCACAGTAGTGCTTTTAAAAACGATGTAATTTAAATGCAGCAAATAGCAATAAGAAAACAATTTTTTATCATCTATATATAAAACTTTAGGCATATATATAGATAGATAGATAATTCAAGGCATATTCCTGCAACACTGTACATAAAGTCAATAACAAACATACTGAGGGAGCTGTGGATCCTATCTAAAAATAATTAAACGCAGTGAATACTTACACAGCCTGGTACGCGTATAAAGTACTCTCAGGGGAGTATTTAGAGCCCAAGACGTGCTGCTTTCTCCTACCTATTGTACTTAATTATGCTCACTCTCAGCCTTCCTTTTCTCAAATGTATTGTTGCCTAGTTATTTTATACCAACAGCATAACGTAGCCATCACAAAGAAAAAGTCAGGAGGGATATATTTTATGCATAAGCTGCCCCTTCAAATTTGCCACCCCAGACCTTAGCCTAGTTTGCTTATGCATAAATACATCTCATGGGTACTATATTATTAATACATTTGTTTGCAGCATTATTAGTAAGCAGAAATAGGACAGATCATTATAATTCAAAACTATAAATGACTGGCATCAAATATACAAAAAAAGTGTTTTCCTCACTCAATATCCAATAACATTTAATTTTTTTTTAAAGGGACAGTCAACTCCAAAATTGTTATTGTTTAACCCCTTAACGACCAAGGAAGTACGCCATACGTCCTCAAAAAAAATACAGTTAATGACCAAGGACGTATGGCGTACGTCCTTGGTCTGGAAACCAAGTCCGGTTATTGCAGTGATGCCTTGATATGGAGGCATCCTGCAATAACCCCCCTTGGCCATCCGATGCAGAGAGAGCCACTCTGTGGCCCTCTCTGCACCGGACATCGATATCGGGCACGCACGGGCGCACACGCGCACGGGGGGCGGCAGGCGGGTGGGAACCGCTACACTACAGAAAACAATGAAGTTAAAAGTAAAAAAATAATAATTTTGTAAGTAATAAAAATTTAATCTAAGGGATCTGGAAGGGGTGGGGGGGAAACTACACTACGGAAAAGGGCATTTTTTTAAAAAAAAGGCACATTTTTTACTAAACTGGGTACTGGCAGACAGCTGCCAGTAACCAAGATGGCGCCCATTAAGGCAGAGGGGAAGGGTTAGAGAGTTGTTTGGTGGGGGATCAGTGAGGTTGGGGGCTAAGGGGGATCCTACACATCAGCATATGTAAATATGCTATAAAAAAAAAAAAAAAAAAAAAGGCCAAATACCTTTTATTTTAATACTGGCAGAGTTTCTGCCAGTACTTAAGATGGCGGGGACAATGGTGGGTTGGGGGAGGGATCAGGGGGTCTGATGTTTCAGGTGGGAGGCTGAGCTCTACACTAAAGCTAAAATTAACCCTGCAAGCTCCCTACAAGCTACATAATTAACCCCTTTACTGCTAGCCATAATACACGTGTGATGCGCAGCGGCATTTAGCGGCCTTCTAATTACCAAAAAGCAATGCCAAAGCCATATATGTCTGCTATTTCTGAATAAAGGGGATCCCAGAGAAGCATTTACAACTATTTGTGCCATAATTGCACAAGCTGTTTGTAAATGATTTCAATGAGAAACCTAAAGTTTGTGAAAAAGTTTTTGAAAAAGTGAACTTTTTTTTTATTTCATCATATTTGACGGTGAAATGGTGGCATGAAATATACCAAAATGGGCCTAGATCAATACTTTGGGTTGTCTACTACACGCAACTAAAGCTAAAATTAACCCTACAAGCTCCCTACAAGCTCCCTAATTAACCCCTGCACTGCTGGGCATAATACACGTGCGGTGCGCAGCGGCATTTAGCGGCCTTCTAATTACCAAAAAGCAAAGCCAAAGTCATATATGTCTGCTATTTATGAACAAAGAGGATCCCAGAGAAGCATTTACAACTATTTGTGCCATAATTGCACAAGCTGTTTGTAAATGATTTCAATGAGAAACCTAAAATTGAGAAAAATGTAACGTTTTTTTTAAATTTAATCGCATTTGGGTGTGAAATGGTGGCATGAAATATACCAAAATTGGCCTAGATCAATACTTGGGGTTGTCTACTACACTACACTAAAGCTAAAACTACCCCAAAAAGCTCCCTACATGCTCCCTAATTAACCCCTTCACTGCTGGGCATAATACACGTGTAAGCAACGCCAAAGCCATATATGTCTGCTATTTCTGAACAAAGGGGATCCCAGAGAAGAATTTACAACCATTTATGCCATAATTGCACAAGCTGTTTGTAAATAATTTAAGTTAGAAACCAAAAGTTTGTGAAAAAGTGAACGATTGTTTGTATTTGATCGCATTTGGCGGTGAAATGGTGGCATGAAATATACCAAAATGGGCCTAGATCAATACTTTGGGTTGTCTACTAAAAAAAAATATATACATGTCAATGGATATTCAGGGATTCCTGAAAGATATCAGTGTCCCAATGTAACTAGCGCTAATTTTGAAAAAAAAAAAATGGTTTGGAAATAGCAAAGTGCTACTTGTATTTATGGCCCTATAACTTGCAAAAAATGCAAAACACATGTAAACATTGGGTATTTCTAAACTCAGGACAAAATTTAGAAACTATTTAGCATTGGTGTTTTTTGGTGGTTGCAGATGTGTGACAGATTTTGGAGGTCAAAGTTAGAAAAAGTGTGTTTTTTTTCCATTTTTCCCCATATTTTATAAAAAAAATTATAGTAAATTATAACATGATGAAAATAATGGTATCTTTAGAAAGTCCATTTAATGGCGAGAGAAACGGTATATAATATGCGTGGGTACAGTAATCGAGTAAGAGGAAAATTACAGCTAAACACAAACACCTCAAAAATGTAAAAATAGCCTTGGTCCCAAACGGACAGAAAATGGAAAAGTGCTGTGGTCATTAAGGGGTTAAAAAGATAGATAATCCCTTTATTACTCATTCCCCAATTTTGCACAGCCAACACAGTTATATTAATATACTTTTTACCTCTCTGATTACCTCATATCTAAGCCTCGTGATAGCCCCCTGATCACATGACTTATTTATTATCTATTAACTTGCATTTTAGCCAATTAGTGCAATCTTGTGCCCAACTTCACAGGCATGATTACAATGTTATCTATATGGCCCACATGAATTAGCATTCTCCTGTTGTGAAAAGCTAATAAAAAAGCATGTGATAAGAGGCTGTCTGTAGTGGCTTAAAAACAGGAAGACATTTTGAGGTTTAAATGTTATAAAGTATATTAATATAATAATGTTGGTTGTACAAAGCTGGGGAATGGGTAGTAAAGGCGTTATCTATCTTTTTAAACAATGACAATTTTGGTGTTGACTGTCCTTTTAAGTGTGCCCCTTTTAATGTAAATTGGCCACTATTTTAAGACAGTCATCATACAAATTTTCATTGGCAAGCAGAACAGGCAGTCATTTACAAATAAATGATTATTATTAGTAACATAGTAGAAGTGGTTGAATACAAGTAAAAAACTGACCCCATATCACTGAATTCTGCTTCTAGATAGAAATGTATCAAAGCCATTTTTAAATGAATCTAAGGTATTATCATTCACTACCTCCTTTGGCAACTCTGAGTGTGTGTTGAAAGTACTGTCCGTTTAGCCGAAGAAGGCAAAGAGGAGGTACAAGATTGCTGGATGGAGGTGGTAAAAGATGATTAGACTTTTTGTTTGGAAGTCCTAGGTGGCAAGAATAGTCGTATCAAAACAATATTGCTTTGATACGACTATTCTTGCCACCTGGGACTGTCATAGGGAGCAGGCTTATAGGAGTTCCTCAGCCTGTTGGAGTGTACCTCAGTTACAATTTAGGGCTAAGTGAACTATGAATTCTATACAAGTGGACATGGATACCTAACAGCCAGTTATTAAAGGTCATATGTTATCAAGCAGATGTGAGGATTATAAGAACGTTTGTAAACATGTTTCCTGAATATGACACTTGAGAAATTCTTAATGCATGCTATTTCGTTGACCTTACAGCAAACATGGTGATATTTTGCATATAATGGATGTAATTCCTTTAAAGTTACAGCGTTTACTTTTGAAGATTTGATGATTATGGCCAATTATGTATTGTTCATAAATTACTAAATCAATTTGTGAATGTGTAGTTAAAGAAACATAGATCCTCCATGGTTGACTATGGTGACAGATTCCTGCATGAGAGTTTTTACATGTTGGGTCATTCTCTGGTAGAGGCGATGTTTTTCTTGAAATGGGTATTTAGTCAGATTTTGAGTTGCTTAGACTTTTGGATGCCATATAATACATATATTAGTTTATGTTGGAGGAACCACAAATTTGAATATTTTGTGTGCTAAATTCCTTGTCTTTCTAATAGAGGCTCATGGTTCTCTATTCTATCTATCTATCTATCTATCTATCTATCTAGATATCTATCTATCTATCTAGATATCTATATATGCATGTTTCTTTTACTAAGTTGTTAACAGTTTACATTTTATTTAATTTGCTTAATAATGGTTTTGTTAATTCAAGGAGTTTCCCACATCCTGGGTTGCTCTAAATTTATATTATGGAGAATTAAATTAAGTTCATCTATTCATATTTTGCACCTTGGGATATCTTGCATAAATTTTAAACATAATTACCTTTTTGATGGCTATATTAAAACTATTTTTATGCCTAAGGAACCCTGTGGTGTACCATTCTCTATAATTTATATCTTTATTAATCAATTAATCATTGATTAATGATTATTTTATTGTACTGCAATGCACCGAATGTTCTTCGTAAAGAGATGGATAAAAAGTAATAATTCTTGACGCTTTCCCCTCACTCACTGCCAAGTACAAAAAAGCACCACCCAATATACTTTGGCATTTTGCGCCCTTGCGAGCCTAATTTTGCCTGCGAATTCTAAAGAACAGTCAATTGAAAAAAAGACTATACACCAGGTAAGAAATTTTTTTCCCCTGAAAAAAGGCTGTTACTGCCAGCTGGGGGGATTCCTTGTGTCCACCCTCACTCCCTGACTTCACTATAGCATCCTCTGATCTGCACCCCCTAATTCAAAGGGGTGGTGTTTCACAGTCTATTCTGCTAGACCCCACACACTCTGGATCTTACCATTTATAGACACATGCTTAAAGGTAAAGTGCACTGTAAAAATGTTTTCCCCTTCATGTATTCCCAATGGCTTGTTATACCAGCTGCAGCAAATAAAATGTATAAGAAATTGCTCATTTATGCTTCTTTTTGCAAATGAAATAACTGGATTTGCCCTTTAAAACCACAGCCCATGAAAACACAGCTCATGAAAACTTGCAGACAGATCAGATCTCGTTATCTTATCACTCAAATGCTTCCCTTTCTTATCTCTGTACAATATTTAGAAATAACAATTGAAAATGAACTTTTAGAGCTTTATATCTTCCACCTCCCATTGTGAGTGAAATTTTTTCTACTGGCTGTGTTTACATAGTTTCTCAATAGCCTATACCCAGGTATAGAAACTTTCAGCATAGGCAGGTATACTACAGCCTAAATCAACTATTTCAAATGCCAATATAAAGGTTAAGGAGCTATTTGTAAACAATTTAATACACTCCAGCATATAAAATGGATCATTAGGAACAAATTAAAGGAGAGGAAATTTGCAGGTAAACTGTCCCTTTAACATTATACTCTAAGATAACCAACTTAACTCTTCAGATCGCTGAGAAAACATTGATAAAGGTAGCTTATCTTATTTTTAATACTATTTTTTTGTGGGATATCCCATTTTTACTTAATTATCTTTGATGGATTTTATTTGTTCTACTTTGGAATGCGTTTGTGGCTTCTATAGTATTGATATCTGAGTAGTATAAACAGACGTTTTAACTATTCTATTTTTCCACTTTAGCATAATATTGATGTGTTTATATCTTATGTCATATTAAATTGTTTTTCACTATTAAATTTAAAGTTTTCTCCACTCTAGTATTTCTCTTTGCGCCAGTACATGATCGTGTTTGTTTGTGCTTCGTAAAGAGATCACTTGCAGTATTGTGCACATGCACTGTACCACTTCAGTGTACCCCCCTGTAGCAACATGCAGGAGCATGCTTTAGTTAATATGATTGGCTCCGGTGATACAGTTTGTAATTGGCTGCATTGTATTAAAGGGACAGTCAACCATAGAATTGTTATTGTTTTAAAAGATAGATAATCCCTTTATTACTCATTCCCCAGTTTTGCATAACCAACACAGTTATATTAATGTACTTTTTACCTTTGTGATTACCTTGTATCTAGGAACCTTCTTCCAGCCCCCTGATCACATGACTGTGACTGGTTATTATCTATTGTCTTAAATTTATCATTGTAATTGTGCTACATCTTAAATAACTTTCTGTGCCTGAACACAGTGTTATCTATATAGCCCACGTGTACTTTCTGTCTCTTTGTGTTGAAAAGAGATTTAAAAAGCATGTGGTAAGAGGCAGCCCTCACAGACTTAGAAATTAGCATATGAGCCTACCTATGTTTAGTTTAAACTAAGAATACCAAGAGAAAAAACATAATTTATGCTTACCTGATAAATTTATTTCTCTTGTAGTGTATTCAGTCCACGGGTCATCCATTACTTATGGGATATATTCCCTTCCCAACAGGAAGTTGCAAGAGGATCACCCAAGCAGAGCTGCTACATAGCTCCTCCCCTCACATGTCATATCCAGTCTTTCGACCGAAACAAGACAAGAAAGGAGAAACCATAGGGTGCAGTGGTGACTGGAGTTTTAATTAAAATTTAGATCTTCCTTAAAAAGACAGGGCGGGCCGTGGACTGAATACACTACAAGAGAAATACATTTATCAGGTAAGCATAAATTATGTTTTCTCTTGTTAAGTGTATTCAGTCCACGGGTCATCCATTACTTATGGGATACCAATACCAAAGCCAAAGTACATGGATGATGGGAGGGACAAGGCAGGAACTTAAATGGAAGGAACCACTGCCTGTAGAACCTTTCTCCCAAAAACAGCCTCCGAAGAAGCAAAAGTGTCAAATTTGTAAAATTTTGAAAAAAAGTGTGTAGCGAAGACCAAGTTGCAGCCTTGCAAATCTGTTCAACAGAGGCCTCATTCTTAAAGGCCCAGGTGGAAGCCACAGCTCTAGTGGAATGAGCTGTAATTCTTTCAGGGGGCTGCTGTCCAGCAGTCTCATAGGCCTAAATGTATTATGCTACAAAGCCAAAAGGAGAGACAGGTTGCCAAAGCTTTTTGACCTCTCCTCTGTCCAGAGTACACGACAAACAGGGAAGAAGTTTGACGAAAATCTTTAGTTGCCTGTAAATAGAACTTCAGGGCACGGACTACGTCCAGATTATGCAAAAGTCGTTCCTTCTTTGACGAAGGATTAGGACATAATGATGGAACAACAATCTCCTGATTGATATTCCTGTTAGAAACTACCTTAGGTAAAAACCCAGGTTTAGTACGCAGAACTACCTTGTCTGAATGGAAAATCAGATAAGGAGAATCACAATGTAAGGCCGATAACTCAGAGACTCTTCGAGCCGAGGAAATAGCCATCAAAAACAGAACTTTCCAAGATAAAAGCTTAATATCAATGGAATGAAAGGGTTCAAACGGAACTCCTTGAAGAACTTTAAGAACCAAGTTTAAGCTCCACGGAGGAGCAACCGTCTTAAACACAGGCTTAATCCTAGCCAAAGCCTGACAAAAAGCCTGGACGTCTGGAACTTCTGCCAGACGTTTGTGTAAGAGAATGGGCAGAGCAGAAATCTGTCCCTTTAACGAACTAGCAGATAAGCCCTTTTCTAAACCCTCTTGTAGAAAGGACAATATCCTAGGAATCCTAACCTTACTCCATGAGTAACCCTTGGATTCGCACCAATATAAATATTTACGCCATATCTTATGGTAAATCTTTCTGGTAACAGGCTTCCGTGCCTGTATTAAGGTATCAATAACTGACTCAGAGAAGCCACGCTTTGATAGGATCAAGCGTTCAATCTCCATGCAGTCAGCCTCAGAGAAATTAGATTTGGATGGTTGAAAGGACCTTGTATTAGAAGGTCCTGCCTCAGAGGTAGAGACCATGGTGGACAGGACGACATGTCCACTAGGTCTGCATACCAGGTCCTGTGTGGCCACGCAGGCGCTATCAGAATCACAGATGCTCTCTCCTGTTTGATCTTGGCAATCAGTCGAGGTAGCATCGGAAATGGTGGAAACACATAAGCCATGTTGAAGACCCAAGGGGCTGCCAGAGCATCTATCAGCGCCGCTCCCGGGTCCCTGGACCTGGATCCGTAACAAGGAAGCTTGGCGTTCTGGCGAGACACCATGAGATCCAGTTCTGGTTTGCCCCAACGATGAATCAATTGAGCGAAGACCTCCGGATGAAGTTCCCACTCCCCCGGATGAAAAGTCTGGTGACTTAGAAAATCCGCCTCCCAGTTCTCCACGCCTGGGATGTAGATCGCTGACAGGTGGCAAGAGTGAGACTCTGCCCAGCGAATTATCTTTGAGACTTCCAACATCGCTAGGGAACTCCTGGTTCCCCCTTGATGGTTGATGTAGGCCACAGTCGTGATCTGATGAACCTCAGTGTTGCTAACTGAGGCCAAGCTAGAAGAGCATTGAATATTGCTTTCAACTCCAGATATTTATTGGGAGGAGTTTCTCCTCCTGAGTCCATAATCCCTGAGCCTTCAGGGAGTTCCAGACTGCGACCCAACCTAGAAGGCTGGCATCTGTTGTTACAATTGTCCAATCTGGCCTGCGAAAGGTCATCCCCTTGGACAGATGGACCAGAGAAAGCCACCAGAGAAGAGAATCTCTGGTCTCTTGATCCAGATTTAGTAGAGGGGACAAATCTGAGTAATCCCCATTCCACTGATTTAGCATGCATAATTGCAGAGGTCTGAGATGCAGGCGCGCAAATGGTACTATGTCCATTGCCGCTACCATTAAGCCGATTACTTCCATGCACTGAGCTACTGACGGGCGTGGAATGGAATGAAGGGCACGGCAAGCATTTAAAGTTTTGATAACCTGGCCTCCGTCAGGTAAATTTTCATTTCTACAGAATCTATCAGAGTCCCTAGGAAGGAGACTCTTGTGAGTGGTGATAGAGAACTCTTTTCCACGTTCACCTTCCACCCATGCGACCTCAGAAATGCCAGAACTATCTCTGTATGAGACTTGGCAATTTGAAAACTTGACGCTTGTATCAGAATGTCGTCTAGGTACGGAGCCACCGCTATGCCTCGCGGTCTTAGCACCGCTAGAAGTGAGCCCAGAACCTTTGTAAAAATTCTCGGGGCCGTAGCTAACCCGAAGGGAAGAGCTACAAACTGGTAATGCCTGACTAGAAAGGCAAATCTTAGGTACCGATAATGATCTTTGTGAATCGGTATATGAAGGTAGGTATCCTTTAAGTCTACTGTGGTCATGTATTGACCCTCTTGGATCATGGGTAGGATGGTTTGAATAGTTTCCATTTTGAATGATGGAACTCTTAGGAATTTGTTTAAGATTTTTAGGTCCAAGAATGGTCTGAAGGTTCCCTTTTTCTTGGGAACCACAAACAGATTTGAGTAAAACCCTTGCCCTTGTTCCGTCCGCGGAACTGGGTGGATCACCCCCATTACTAAGAGGTCTTGTACACAGCGTAGAAATGCCTCTTTCTTTGTTTGGTTTGCTGATAACCTTGAAAGATGAAATCTCCCTTGTGGAGGAGAAGCTTTGAAGTCCAGAAGATATCCCTGAGATATGATCTCCAACGCCCAGGGATCCTGGACATCTCTTGCCCAAGCCTGGGCGAAGAGAGAGAGTCTGCCCCCCACTAGATCCGTTTCCGGATAGGGGGCCCTCTCTTCATGCTGTCTTAGGGGTAGAAGTAGGCTTTCTGGCCTGCTTGCCCTTGTTCCAGGGCTGGTTAGCTTTCCAGCCCTGTCTGTAACGAGCAACAGTTCCTTCCTGTTTTGGAGCGGAGGAAGTTGATGCTGCTCCTGCCTTGAAGTTACGAAAGGCACGAAAATTAGACTGTTTGGCCTTTGATTTGGCCCTGTCCTGAGGAAGAGTATGACCCTTACCTCCAGTAATGTCAGCAATAATTTCTTTCAAGCCGGGCCCGAATAAGGTCTGCCCCTTGAAAGGAATATTAAGCAATTTAGATTTAGAAGTCACGTCAGCTGACCAGGAATTAAGCCATAGCGCTCTGCGCGCCTGGATGGCGAATCCGGGGTTCTTAGCCGTTAGTTTGGTTAAATGTACAACGGCATCAGAAACAAATGCATTAGCTAGCGCTTTAAGCTTGACCATAATCTCATTCAATGGAGCTGTGCGAATGGCCTCTTCCAGAGACTCAAACCAGAATGCCGCAGCAGCAGTGACAGGCGCAATGCATGCAAGGGGCTGTAAGATAAAACCTTGTTGAAGAAGGTAACCTTCTAATTTTTTATCCATTGGATCCGAAAAAGCACAACTATCCTCCACCGGGATAGTGGTACGTTTAGCTAAAGTAGAAACTGCTCCCTCCACCTTAGGGACCGTCTGCCATAAGTCTCGTGTGGTGGCGTCTATTGGAAACATTTTTCTAAATATCGGAGGAGGAGAAAAGGGCACACCGGGTCTATCCCACTCCTTGCTAATAATTTCTGTAAGCCTTTTAGGTATAGTAAAAACGTCAGTACACACCGGTACCGCAAAGTATCTATCCAACCTACATACTTTCTCTGGAATTGCAACCGTGTTACAATCATTCAGAGCCGCTAATACCTCCCCTAGCAATACATGGAGGTTCTCAAGCTTAAATTTAAAATTAGAAATCTCTGAATCCGGTCTCCCTGGATCAGATCCGTCACCCACAGAATGAAGCTCTCCGTCCTCATGTTCTGCAAATTGTGACGCAGTATCGGACATGGCTCTCACATCATCAGCGCGCTCTGTCCTTAACCCAGAGCTATAGCGCTTGCCTCTTAATTCTGGTAATTTAGATAATACCTCTGTCATAACAGCAGCCATGTCTTGCAAAGTGATTTGTATGGGCCTCTCTGATGTACTTGGCGCCACAATATCACGCGCCTCCTGAGCGGGAGGCGAAGGTACTGACACGTGAGGAGAGTTAGTTGGCATAACTTCCCCCTCGTTGTCTGGTGATAATTTCTTTACAGATAAAAATTGACTTTTATTCAAAGTGACATCAATACATTTAGTACACATATTTCTATGGGGCTCCACATTGGCCTTCAAACATAGTGAACAAACAGATTCATCTGTGTCACACATGTTTAAACAGACTAGCAATGAGACTAGCAAGCTTGGAAAATCCTTTCAAATAAGTTTACAAGCAATATAAAAAATGCTACTGCGCCTTTAAGAAGCACAAAAAATCGTCACAGTTGAAATAACAATGAACCAAATCAGTTATAGCAACCAAATTTTCACAGTAAATGTATTAAGTTAGCAAAGCATTGCACCCACTAGCAAATGGATGATTAACCCCTTAATACCCAAAAACGGATAATCAATTTAACAATTAACGTTTTTATCACAGTCAAACACACTGTCACAGGTCTGCTGTGACTGATTACCTCCCTCAAAATGAATTTTGAAGACCCCTGAGCTCTCTAGAGACGTCCTGGATCAAGGAGGAAGAAGCAGGAAGACTGTAACTGAATTTTTACTGCGCTAAAATAGGCCCCTCCCACTCATATTACAACAGTGGGAAACCTCAGTTAACCGTTTCTATGCAGAAATAAACGACAGCCATGTGGAAAATCATGCCCCAAAAGATTTATCACCAAAGTACCTCACAAAAAACGAATAACATGCCAGTAAACGTTTAAAACATGCACTTTAAAAGTTAGGTAGTGTTATTAAATAAGCCTGCTACCAGTCGCTTCTACTGCAGTTAAGGCTCATACATTACTTCAGTATTAACAGTATTTTCTTAGTCAAATTCCATTCCTTAGAAAATTACTTATTGTACATACATTCATCAGCCTGATACCAGTCGCTACTGCATTTAAGGCTGTACTTACATTACATCGGTATCAGCAGTATTTTCTTAGTCAATTCCATTCCTTAGAAAAATAATCTACTGCACATACCTCATCTGCAGGGGACCCCGCATGCTATTCCCTTTCTGAAGTTACCCCACTCCTCAGAATGTGCGAGAACAGCCAGTGGATCTTAGTTACTTCTGCTAAGATCATAGAAAACGCAGGCAGATTCTTCTTCTAAATACTGCCTGAGAGAAAAAAACAGCACACTCCGGTGCCATTTAAAATAACAAACTTTTGATTGAAGAAATAATTAAGTATAACATTTCCACACTCCTCTCACACCTTCCTACTATGTCAGTTGCAAGAGAATGACTGGATATGACATGTGAGGAGAGGAGCTATGTAGCAGCTCTGCTTGGGTGATCCTCTTGCAACTTCCTGTTGGGAAGGGAATATATCCCATAAGTAATGGATGACCCGTGGACTGAATACACTTAACAAGAGAAAAGCAAATTTGATGATAAAAGTAAATTGGAAAGTCAATTAAAATTAAAAGTCCTATCTGAATAATGAAAGTTTAATTTATACTTGACTGTCCTTTTAAGCCATAAAAACACACAATTGGGGATTGGCTGGTGTCTGAATAAAAAAGTAAATGTATATATAAGATTATATTAAAATCAAACTCTAAGAGGCATATTTCCTTTATTTTCATATTTAAACACAGACTACCTGAACCCAAGTGAACTAATCAAAACCTGGTCTATTTCCTTTCTTTTGGACCTAATATCGAACAGTTCATAATTTCAAAATACGATTTTCACTAGAGATAATTGTTTTCACTTCAGTGATGAAAACCCTTCAATTTCTAAGTTAGACTATTAGTCATTACCGTTAAATCTCTCCATTGTATCAATTATCTTCCATAGAGTAACAAAATACATTGGAAAAGATCGTCAAGTATAGCAAATCATCATCAACATAAGCTGCATGGGAAATGTAAAATGTGGAAAAACAGAATTTATGCTTACCTGATAAATTACTTTCTCCAACGGTGTGTCCGGTCCACGGCGTCATCCTTACTTGTGGGAATATCTCTTCCCCAACAGGAAATGGCAAAGAGTCCCAGCAAAGCTGGCCATATAGTCCCTCCTAGGCTCCGCCCACCCCAGTCATTCGACCGACGGACAGGAGGAAAAAATAGGAGAAACCATAGGGTGTCGTGGTGACTGTAGTTAGAGAAAATAATTCATCGGACCTGATTAAAAAACCAGGGCGGGCCGTGGACCGGACACACCGTTGGAGAAAGTAATTTATCAGGTAAGCACAAATTCTGTTTTCTCCAACATTGGTGTGTCCGGTCCACGGCGTCATCCTTACTTGTGGTAACCAATACCAAAGCTTTAGGACACGGATGAAGGGAGGGAGTAAATCAGGTCACCTAAACGGAAAGCACCACGGCTTGCAAAACCTTTCTCCCAAAAATAGCCTCCGAAGAAGCAAAAGTATCAAATTTGTAAAATTTGGCAAAAGTGTGCAGTGAAGACCAAGTCACTGCCTTACATATCTGATCAACAGAAGCCTCGTTCTTGAAGGCCCATGTGGAAGCTACAGCCCTAGTGGAGTGAGCTGTGATTCTTTCAGGAGGCTGCCGTCCGGCAGTCTCATAAGCCAATCGGATGATGCTTTTAAGCCAAAAGGAAAGAGAGGTAGAAGTTGCTTTTTGACCTCTCCTTTTACCAGAATAGACGACAAACAGAGAAGAAGTTTGTCTGAACTCTTTTGTAGCTTCTAAGTAGAATTTTAGAGCACGGACTACATCTAAATTGTGTAGCAAACGTTCCTTCTTTGAAACTGGATTCGGACACAAAGAAGGTACAACTATCTCCTGATTAATATTTTTGTTGGAAACAACCTTTGGTAGAAAACCAGGCTTAGTACGCAGAGTACGCAGAACAACCTTATCTGAATGGAACACCAGATAGGGTGGAGTACACTGTAGAACAGATAACTCAGAAACTCTTCTAGCAGAAGAAATAGCAAACAAAAACAAAACTTTCCAAGATAACAACTTAATATCTATGGAATGTAAAGGTTCAAACGGAACCCCTTGAAGAACTGAAAGAACTAGATTTAAACTCCAGGGAGGAGTCAAAGGTCTGTAAACAGGCTTGATCCTAACCAAAGCCTGAACAAATGCTTGAACATCTGGCACAACTGCCAGTCGTTTGTGTAGTAGGACAGATAAAGCAGAAATCTGTCCCTTTAGAGAACTCGCAGATAATCCTTTATCCAAACCTTCTTGTAGAAAGGAAATAATCCTAGGAATCTTTATCTTATTCCATGGGAATCCCTTGGATTCACACCAGCAGATATATATTTTCCATATTTTATGGTAAATCTTTCTAGTTACCGGTTTTCTGGCTTGAATCAGAGTATCTATCACGGAATCTGAAAACCCACGCTTTGATAGAATCAAGCGTTCAATCTCCAAGCCGTCAGCTGGAGGGAGACCAGATTTGGATGTTCGAATGGACCCTGAACAAGAAGGTCCTGTCTCAAAGGTAGCTTCCATGGTGGAACCGATGACATATTCACCAGGTCTGCATACCAAGTCCTGCGTGGCCACGCAGGAGCTATCAAGATCACCGAGGCCCTCTCCTGTTTGATCCTGGCTACCAGCCTGGGAATGAGAGGAAACGGTGAAAACACATAAGCTAGGTTGAAGGTCCAAGGAGCTACTAGTGCATCCACTAGAGTCGCCTTGGGATCCCTGGATCTGGACCCGTAGCAAGGAACCTTGAAGTTCTGACGAGACGCCATCAGATCCATATCTGGAATGCCCCATAGTTGCGTCAACTGGGCAAAGATCTCCGGGTGGAATGTCCGACGACTCAAATAATCCGCTTCCCAGTTTTCCACACCTGGAATGTGGATCGCAGATAGGTGGCAGGAGTGATTCTCCGCCCATTGTATTATTTTGGTCACTTCTTTCATCGCCAGGGAACTCCTTGTTCCCCCCCTGATGATTGAGATACGCAACAGTCGTCATATTGTCTGATTGGAATCTTATGAATCTGGCCTTTGCTAGCTGAGGCCAAGCCCTGAGAGCATTGAATATCGCTCTTAGTTCCAGAATGTTTATCGGGAGAAGAGACTCTTCCCGAGACCACAGTCCCTGAGCTTTCAGGGATTCCCAGACCGCGCCCCAGCCCACTAGGCTGGCGTCGGTCGTGACGATGACCCACTCTGGACTGCGGAAGCTCATTCCCTGGGATAGGTGACCCTGGGTTAACCACCAACGGAGTGAGTCTCTGGTCTTCTGATCTACTTGAATCACTGGAGACAAGTCTGTATAGTCCCCATTCCACTGTTTCAGCATGCACAGTTGTAATGGTCTTAGATGAATTCGCGCAAAAGGAACTATGTCCATTGCTGCAACCATCAATCCTACTACTTCCATGCACTGAGCTACGGAAGGACGAGGAATAGAATGAAGAACTTGACAAGCGTTTAGAAGTTTTGACTTTCTGACTTCTGTCAAGAAAATCCTCATTTCTAAGGAATCTATTATTGTTCCCAAGAAGGGAACTCTTGTCGACGGTGACAGGGAACTTTTTTCTATGTTCACCTTCCATCCGTGAGATCTGAGAAAGGCCAGAACGATGTCTGAGTGAGCCTTTGCCTTTGAAAGAGACGACGCTTGTACTAGAATGTCGTCCAAGTACGGTACTACTGCAATGCCCCTTGGTCTTAGAACCGCTAGAAGGGATCCGAGTACCTTTGTGAAAATCCTTGGAGCAGTGGCTAACCCAAATGGGAGGGCCACAAACTGGTAATGTTTGTCCAGAAAGGCGAACCTTAGGAACTGATGATGTTCTTTGTGGATAGGGATATGTAGATACGCATCCTTTAGATCCACGGTAGTCATAAATTGACCTTCCTGAATTGTGGGTAGAATCGTTCGAATGGTTTCCATCTTGAACGATGGTACTCTGAGAAATTTGTTTAGGATCTTTAAATCCAGGATTGGTCTGAAAGTTCCCTCTTTTTTGGGAACTACAAACAGATTTGAGTAAAATCCCATTCCTTGTTCCGCCGTTGGAACTGGGTGTATCACTCCCATCTTTAACAGGTCTTCTACACAATGTAAGAATGCCCGTCTCTTTATTTGGTTTGAGGATAAGTGAGACATGTGGAACCTTCCCCTTGGGGGTAGTTCCTTGAATTCCAGAAGATAACCCTGAGAAACTATTTCTAGCGTCCAGGGATCCTGAACATCTCTTGCCCAAGCCTGAGCAAAGAGAGAGAGTCTGCCCCCCACTAGATCCGGTCCCGGATCGGGGGCTACTCCTTCATGCTGTTTTATTAGCAGCGGCAGGCTTCTTGGCCTGCTTACCCTTGTTCCAGCCTTGCATCGGTTTCCAGGCTGGTTTGGTCTGTGAGGTCTGTGAGGTATTACCCTCTTGCTTAGAGGATGCAGAATTAGAGCCCGGTCCGTTCCTGAAATTACGAAAGGAACGAAAATTAGACTTATTCTTGGCTTTGAAAGGCCTATCTTGTGGGAGGGCGTGGCCCTTTCCCCCAGTGATGTCTGAGATAATCTCTTTCAATTCTGGCCCAAAGAGAGTTTTACCCTTGAAGGGGATATTAAGCAATTTTGTCTTGGATGATACATCCGCTGACCAAGACTTTAGCCAAAGCGCTCTGCGCGCCACAATTGCAAACCCTGAATTTTTCGCCGCTAATCTAGCTATTTGCAAAGCGGCATCTAAAATAAAAGAGTTAGCCAATTTAAGTGCGTGAACTCTGTCCATAACCTCCTCATATGGAGTCTCTCTACTGAGCGACTTTTCTAGTTCCTCGAACCAGAACCACGCTGCTGTAGTGACAGGAACAATGCACGAAATGGGTTGAAGAAGGTAACCTTGCTGTATAAAAATCTTTTTAAGCAAACCCTCCAATTTTTTATCCATAGGATCTTTGAAAGCACAATTATCCTCGATAGGAATAGTAGTGCGCTTGTTTAGAGTAGAAACTGCCCCCTCGACCTTAGGGACTGTCTGCCATAAGTCCTTTCTGGGGTCGACCAAAGGAAATAATTTCTTAAATATAGGAGGGGGAACAAAAGGTATGCCGGGCTTCTCCCATTCCTTATTCACTATGTCCGCCACCCGCTTGGGTATAGGAAAAGCGTCGGGGTGCACCGGAACCTCTAGGAACTTGTCCATCTTGCATAATTTTTCTGGAATGACCAAGTTGTCACAATCATCCAGAGTAGATAACACCTCCTTAAGCAGTGCGCGGAGATGTTCTAAATTAAATTTAAATGTCACAACATCAGGTTCAGCCTGTTGGGAAATTTTTCCTGAATCTGAAATTTCTCCATCTGACAAAACCTCCCTCATGGCCCCTTCAGATTGGTGTGAGGGTATGACAGAACAATTATCATCAGCGCCCTCCTGCTCTTCAGTGTTTAAAACAGAGCAATCGCGCTTTCTCTGATATGCAGGCATTTTGGATAAAATATTTGCTATGGAGTTATCCATTACAGCCGTCAATTGTTGCATGGTAATAAGCATTGGCGCGCTAGAAGTACTAGGGGCCTCCTGCGTGGGCAAAACTGGTGTAGACACAGAAGGAGATGATGTAGAACCATGTCTACTCCCTTCATCTGATGAATCATCTTGGGCAACTTCATTATCTGTGACAGTACTGTCCTTACTTTGTTTGGACGCTTTGGCACAATTATCACATAATTTAGAAGGGGGAAACACATTGACTTTCATACATATAGAACATAGCTTATCTGAAGGCACAGACATGTTAAACAGGCTTAAACTTGTCAGTAAAACAAAACCGTTACTGTCTCTTTAAATTTTAAACAGAGCACACTTTATTACTGAATATGTGAAAAAATATGAAGGAATTGTTCAAAATTTTCAGAGCTTTAACCCTTAAAATAACGAAACCGGAGCCGGTTACAGTTTTAACCCCTCTACAGTCCCAGCTACAGCCTTTGCTGCGACTCTACCAAGCCCAGAGGGGAATACGATACCAAATGACGCCTTCTAGGAACTTTTCCAACTATTTTCAGGTCCTCACACATGCATCTGCATGTCTTGCTCTCAAAAACAACTGCGCAGTAATGGCGCGAAAATGAGGCTCAGCCTACAACTGGGAAGGCCCTTCCTGACTGGAAAAGGTGTCTAACATAGTGCCTGACGTTAAAAAACGTTCCCCAAGTTTATAAATGTAAAAAAACAGCATAAACATGTATAAAATGCCCAAATAAAGCAATCGATTTTGCCCATAAAAGTGTCTACCAGTTTTATAGCCCATATCAAGCCCTTTATTCTGCTTGAGACTAAGAAAATGGCTTACCATGAGGGGAAATGACAGCCTTCCAGCATTACACAGTCTTGTTAGAAATATGGCTAGTCATACCTGAAGCAGAAAAGTCTGCTAACTGTTTCCCCCAACTGAAGTTACTTCATCTCAACAGTCCTATGTGGAAACAGCAAAGGATTTTAGTTACTGTCTGCTAAAATCATCTTCCTCTCACAAACAGAATTCTTCATCTTTTTCTGTTCCAGAGTAAATAGTACATACCAGCACTATTTTAAAATAACAAACTCTTGATAGTAGAATAAAAAACTACAACTAAACACCACATACTCTTAACCATCTCCGTGGAGATGTTGCCTGTGCAACGACAAAGAGAATGACTGGGGTGGGCGGAGCCTAGGAGGGACTATATGGCCAGCTTTGCTGGGACTCTTTGCCATTTCCTGTTGGGGAAGAGATATTCCCACAAGTAAGGATGACGCCGTGGACCGGACACACCAATGTTGGAGAAATCCATGGTTTCATGAAAAACACATGTAGTTCCCCCTCATTCTACAACTAAAAGTTTTATGCAAACAAGAACATTGCAAAACATTGTGTCAAACAGAATACTTACTTTTATTATCTAACTGAGCTCTGTATTTACTGAAACCCTTCAGTCTCACTCGTTGTCCCAAAAGATCAAGGAATTCTTCAAAAGCAGGTCCCGCTGTCTCATTATTATACATTTCTTCTTCTGTGTTTTGGCCAGCTTTGCAATATAAGATGCCAACTTTGTGTTGAAAACTCAGCTGAAATAAAACAAAAATAAGTTCATAAAAAAATAAATACGAATAATTTAAGGTTAAAGGGACACTAATCTTTATTTGATTGGTGGGTAAATGTAGCCACCAATAAGCAAGCACTAACCAGGTGCTGAACCAAAAATGGGCTGGCTCCTAAGCTTAGATTCCTGCTTTACAAATAAAGATACCAAGAGAACAAAGAAAAACTTATAATAGGAGTAAATTAGAAAGTTGCTTAAAATTGCATGCTGTATCAGAATCATGAAAGAAAAAAATAGTTGAGTTTAGTGACCCTTTAAAAATCACATAATGCAGAAAGAGCTTCATAAGGTTGAATACATGTTTAAAATACCATGTGTATCACTGCAAGATAAGTAATCCTTACCCTGATCCATGAAAAGGAACATTAAAGGGACAGTGTACTGTCCTTTATGTTTATTTTTGTAAATTAAATAGCTGGATATTATTTTTTTATTAGATCTTTTTAAGCTTTTAATCAAAGCTACACATTATAAGAGCATAGGCAGACTAGATGGCCATATTGTTTCATATCTGTCATAACTATTTATGTTTCTATGTATGTTTCTATACCAGCAACGCAAATTAATACACAAAATAAAGACCCTTTATCTCTGTTATGCACCGTTTCATGCTTGTCATTTATAAACAAACGCTTCAGTTCTTTACAAGGCTCCAGACTGTTAGCACATTCATTATAAAAAACAAATAAATGTCTACTAAAATCTGAATACAAAAATCATTCAAGTCCTATCATACAAAGCAAATAGGTAAAGCACGCAACAGATCAGCCATGTTTTCCATTGTTTGCAAAAGGTGTCTTGTGAAGGTGCTGCACATGTTGATGAATGACAACTGTTGCTCATGTCAGGTATGTACGCAGTGCTTTTTGCTTTGTCTCAAGAGAAATATTTAACGGGACAGTAAAGTCAAAATTAAACTTTCATGATTCAGAGAGAGCAAGTAATTTTAAACAACTTTTCAATTTACTTCTGTTATCAAATTTGATTTGTTCTCTTTGTATATTTTATCGAAGAGTAAAACTAGATAGGCTCATAAGAGCTCAGGAGTGTGCACGTGACTTTAGTACTCTATGGCAGCCTGTTTTGCAAAATGATTTGTAGCTTTATTATACAATGCTGCAAAACACTGCTGCCATAGAGTAGTAAAGACACATGCACACTCCTGAGCCCACCTAGTTTTACTCTTCAATAAAAGATATGCGCTACCTGAATCATAAAAGTTTAATTGTGACTTTACTGTCACTTTAAAAATAAATGATTGTTTATTTAACATTTATGAATTAAATAAAGCTACTTTTTCTTGTAAGACTTGTGAAAAATTCATTACTCTGGAGAAGATAACGAACATGAAGACCTAGGGTACAATAGAGTTTGATGCTAGTTTTCAATTTAAATAGTTTATAATTTAAATTTTTCCTGCAAAAGATATATACATTTTAATGTGTAATTGCTGCTATTTCAATGCTATTTGTATACCATATCACTATAAAGTAATAATTACAATTGAATTACAATAATTACAATTGAAGAAATAACCTTCAATTGTAATTTTAAAGAACACTGCACTCAATCTTGTTCTATAATGAGCACGAAACAGCAGCAGTTTAACACATACCAATATTTTCCAGTAATTTTTTTTAGGAAAAACTGTTCAAATTTGAACTAAAACGAACAGGACATAAACCTGATACCTAGATGTCTACTGATCACTGGCTGGTGAAAACAAAACTAAAGCTGGTTTATTTTTAGAATCTATATTTTGGAAAAATGTTGTTGTTTTTTTTTTTTTGTTGTTTTTTTAAATATTGTGTTCATTTAAAGTACCATTTAAAGCAAAATAAAATCTAGAGAGAATGATGTATGTTTACAATAGTATGTATTTGTAGTATTAAAAACAGAATTTATGCTTACCTGATAAATTACTTTCTCCAACGGTGTGTCCGGTCCACGGCGTCATCCTTACTTGTGGGATATCTCTTCCCCAACAGGAAATGGCAGAGAGTCCCAGCAAAGCTGGCCATATAGTCCCTCCTAGGCTCCGCCCACCCCAGTCATTCGACCGACGGACAGGAGGAAATATATATAGGAGAAACCATATGGTACCGTGGTGACTGTAGTTAGAGAAAATAATTCATCAGACCTGATTAAAAAACCAGGGCGGGCCGTGGACCGGACACACCGTTGGAGAAAGTAATTTATCAGGTAAGCATAAATTCTGTTTTCTCCAACATTGGTGTGTCCGGTCCACGGCGTCATCCTTACTTGTGGGAACCAATACCAAAGCTTTAGGACACGGATGAAGGGAGGGAGCAAATCAGGTTACCTAAACGGAAGGCACCACAGCTTGCAAAACCTTTCTCCCAAAAATAGCCTCCGAAGAAGCAAAAGTATAAAATTTGTAAAATTTGGCAAAAGTGTGCAGTGAAGACCAAGTCGCTGCCTTACATATCTGGTCAACAGAAGCCTCGTTCTTGAAGGCCCATGTGAAAGCCACAGCCCTAGTGGAGTGAGCTGTGATTCTTTCAGGAGGCTGCCGTCCGGCAGTCTCATAAGCCAATCGGATGATGCTTTTAAGCCAAAAGGAAAGAGAGGTAGAAGTCGCTTTTTGACCTCTCCTTTTACCAGAATAAACAACAAACAAGGAAGAAGTTTGTCTGAAATCTTTTGTAGCCTCTAAATAGAATTTTAGAGCACGGACTACGTCCAAATTGTGTAACAAACGTTCCTTCTTTGAAACTGGATTCGGACATAAAGAAGGAACAGCTATCTCCTGGTTAATATTTTTGTTAGAAACAACCTTAGGAAGAAAACCAGGCTTAGTACGCAAAACCACCTTATCTGCATGGAACACCAGATAGGGCGGAGAACACTGCAGAGCAGATAACTCTGAAACTCTTCTAGCAGAAGAAATTGCAACCAAAAACAAAACTTTCCAAGATAGTAACTTAATATCTATGGAATGTAAAGGTTCAAACGGAACCCCTTGAAGAACTGAAAGAACTAGATTTAGACTCCAGGGAGGAGTCAAAGGTCTGTAAACAGGCTTGATCCTAACCAGAGCCTGAACAAATGCTTGAACATCTGGCACAGTTGCCAGTCTTTTGTGTAGTAAGACAGATAAAGCAGAGATCTGTCCCTTTAGAGAACTTGCAGATAATCCTTTCTCCAAACCTTCTTGTAGAAAGGAGAGAATCTTAGGAATTTTTATCTTATTCCATGGGAATCCTTTGGATTCACACCAACAGATATATCTTTTCCATATTTTATGGTAAATCTTTCTAGTTACCGGTTTTCTGGCCTGAACCAGAGTATCTATCACAGAATCTGAAAACCCACGCTTCGATAGAATCAAGCGTTCAATCTCCAAGCCGTCAGCTGGAGGGAGACCAGATTTGGATGTTCGAATGGACCCTGAACAAGAAGGTCCTGTCTCAAAGGTAGCTTCCATGGTGGAACCGATGACATATTCACCAGGTCTGCATACCAAGTCCTGCGTGGCCACGCAGGAGCTATCAAGATCACCGAGGCCCTCTCCTGATTGATCCTGGCTACCAGCCTGGGAATGAGAGGAAACGGTGGAAATACATAAGCTAGGTTGAAGGTCCAAGGTGCTACTAGTGCATCTACTAGAGTCGCCTTGGGATCCCTGGATCTGGACCCGTAGCAAGGAACCTTGAAGTTCTGACGAGACGCCATCAGATCCATGTCTGGAATGCCCCATAATTGGGTTATTTGGGCAAAGATCTCCGGGTGGAGTTCCCACTCCCCCGGATGGAATGTCTGACGACTCAGAAAATCCGCCTCCCAGTTTTCCACACCTGGGATGTGGATCGCAGACAGGTGGCAGGAGTGATCCTCCGCCCATTGAATTATCTTGGTCACTTCTTTCATCGCCAGGGAACTCCTTGTTCCCCCCTGATGATTGATATACGCAACGGTCGTCATGTTGTCTGATTGGAACCTTATGAATCTGGCCTTTGCTAGTTGAGGCCAAGCCCTGAGAGCATTGAATATCACTCTGAGTTCCAGAATGTTTATCGGGAGAAGAGACTCTTCCCGAGACCATAGACCCTGAGCTTTCAGGGATTCCCAGACCGCGCCCCAGCCCACTAGACTGGCGTCGGTCGTGACAATGACCCACTCTGGTCTGCGGAAGCTCATTCCCTGGGACAGATGGTCCAGGGTCAGCCACCAACGGAGTGAATCTCTGGTCTTCTGATCTACTTGAATCATTGGAGACAAGTCTGTATAGTCCCCATTCCACTGTTTGAGCATGCACAGTTGTAATGGTCTTAGATTAATTCGTGCAAAAGGAACTATGTCCATTGCTGCAACCATCAACCCTACTACTTCCATGCACTGCGCTATGGAAGGACGAGGAACAGAATGAAGAGATTGACAAGAGCTTAGAAGTTTTGATTTTCTGACCTCTGTCAGAAAAATCCTCATTTCTAAGGAATCTATTATTGTTCCCAAGAAGGGAACTCTTGTCGACGGAGACAGAGAACTTTTTTCTATGTTCACCTTCCATCCGTGTGATCTGAGAAAGGCCAGAACGATGTCTGTATGAGCCTTTGCTTTTGACAGGGACGACGCTTGTATTAGAATGTCGTCCAAGTAAGGTACTACTGCAATGCTCCTCGGCCTTAGAACCGCTAGAAGGGACCCTAGCACCTTTGTGAAAATCCTTGGAGCAGTGGCTAACCCGAATGGGAGGGCCACAAACTGGTAATGCTTGTCCAGAAAATCGAACCTTAGGAACTGATGATGTTCTTTGTGGATAGGAATATGTAGGTACGCATCCTTTAGATCCACGGTAGTCATAAATTGACTTTCCTGGATAGTGGGTAGAATCGTTCGAATGGTTTCCATCTTGAACGATGGTACCCTGAGAAATTTGTTTAGGATCTTCAAATCCAAAACTGGTCTGAAAGTTCCCTCTTTTTTTGGGAACTACGAACAGATTGGAATAAAATCCCATTCCTTGTTCCTTTATTGGAACTGGGTGTATCACTCCCATCTTTAACAGGTCTTCTACACAATGTAAGAATGCCTGTCTCTTTATTTGGTTTGAGGATAAGTGAGACACGTGGAACCTTCCCCTTGGGGGTAGTTCCTTGAATTCCAGGAGATAACCTTGAGAAACTATTTCTAGCGCCCAGGGATCCTGAACATCTCTTGCTCAAGCCTGAGCAAAGAGAGAGAGTCTGCCCCCCACTAGATCCGGTCCCGGATCGGGGGCTACTCCTTCATGCTGTTTTGTTAGCAGCGGCAGGCTTCTTGGCCTGCTTACCCTTGTTCCAGCCTTGCATCGGTTTCCAGGCTGGTTTGGGTTGTGAGGCATTACCCTCTTGCTTAGAGGATGCAGAATTAGAGGCCGGTCCGTTCCTGAAATTGCGAAAGGAACGAAAATTAGACTTATTTTTAGCCTTGAAAGACCTATCTTGTGGAAGGGCGTGGCCCTTTCCCCCAGTGATGTCTGAAATAATCTCTTTCAATTCTGGTCCAAATAGAGTTTTACCTTTGAAAGGGATGTTAAGCAATTTTGTCTTGGATGACACATCCGCTGACCAAGACTCTGCGCGCCACGATAGCAAACCCTGAATTTTTTGCCGCTAATCTAGCTAATTGCAAAGCGGCATCTAAAATAAAAGAGTTAGCCAATTTAAGTGCGTGAACTCTGTCCATAACCTCCTCATATGGAGTCTCTCTACTGAGCGACTTTTCTAGTTCCTCGAACCAGAACCACGCTGCTGTAGTGACAGGAACAATGCACGAAATGGATTGTAGAAGGTAACCTTGCTGTACAAAAATCTTTTTAAGCAAACCTTCCAATTTTTTATCCATAGGATCTTTGAAAGCACAACTATCTTCGATAGGAATAGTAGTGCGTTTGTTTAGAGTAGAAACTGCCCCCTCGACCTTAGGGACTGTCTGCCATAAGTCCTTTCTGGGGTCGACCATAGGAAATAATTTTGTTAAATATAGGGGGGGGAACAAAAGGTATGCCGGGCTTTTCCCACTCCTTATTTACTATGTCCACCACCCGCTTGGGTATAAGAAAAGCGTCGGGGTGCACCGGAACCTCTAGGAACTTGTCCATCTTACATAATTTCTCTGGAATGACCAAGTTGTCACAATCATCCAGAGTAGATAACACCTCCTTAAGCAGTGCGCGGAGATGTTCTAATTTTAATGTCACAACATCAGGTTCAGCTTGTTGAGAAATTTTTCCTGAATCTGAAATTTCTCCATCTGACAAAGCCTCCCTCATGGCCCCTTCAGATTGGTGTGAGGGTTTGACAGAACAATTATCATCAGCGCCCTCCTGCTCTTCAGTGTTTAAAACAGAGCAATCGCGCTTTCTCTGATAAGTAGGCATTTTGGATAAAATATTTGCTATGGAGTTATCCATTACAGCCGTTAATTGTTGCATGGTAATAAGTATTGGCGCACTAGATGTACTAGGGGCCTCCTGCGTGGGCAAAACTGGTGTAGACACAGTAGGAGATGATGTAGTATCATGTTTACTCCCCTCATCTGAGGAATCATCTTGGGCAATTTCATTATCTGTGGCAGTACTGTCCTTACTTTGTTTGGACGATATGGCACAATTATCCCATAATTTTAAATGGGGAGACACATTGGCTTTCATACATATAGAACATAGCTTATCTGAAGGTACAGACATGTTAAACAGGCTTAAACTTGTCAACAAAGCACAAAAAACGTTTTAAAACAAAACCGTTACTGTCTCTTTAAATTTTAAACAGAAAACACTTTATTACTGAATATGTGAAAAAGTATGAAGGAATTGTTCAAAAATTTCACCACAGTGTTTTAAAGCATTAATAGTATTGCACACCAAATTTCAGAGCTTTAACCCTTAAAATAACGGAACCGGAGCCATTTATAAATTTAACCCCTATACAGTCCCAGCTATAGTCTTTGCTGAGACCCAACCAAGCCCAGAGGGGAATACGATACCAATTGACGCCTTCTAGAAGCTTTTCCAGCAATTTTTAGATCCTCACACATGCATCTGCATGCCCTGCTCTCAAAAAACAACTGCGCAGTAATGGCGCGAAAATGAGGCTCAGTCTACAACTAGGAAGGCCCCCTGACTGGAAAAGGTGTCTAACACAGTGCCTGCCGTTAAATAAACGTTCCCCAAGTTTATAAATGTGAATTGTCAGCATAAATATGAATAAAATGCCCAAATAAAGCAATCGATTTAGCCTATAAAAATGTCTACCAGTTTTTTAGCCCATAATAAGCCCTTTATTCTGTTTGTTTGACTAAGAAAATGGCTTACCGGTCCCCATGAGGGGAAATGACAGCCTTCCAGCATTACATGGTCTTGTTAGAAATATGGCTAGTCATACCTTAAGCAGAAAAGTCTGCTAACTGTTTCCCCCAACTGAAGTTACTTCATCTCAACAGTCCTATGTGGAAACAGCAATCGATTTTAGTTACTGTCTGCTAAAATCATCTTCCTCTCACAAACAGAAATCTTCATCTTTTTCTGTTTCAGAGTAAATAGTACATACCAGCACTATTTTAAAATAACAAACACTTGATAGAAGAATAAAAAACTACATTTAAACACCAAAAAACTCTTAACCATCTCCGTGGAGATGTTGCCTGTGCAACGGCAAAGAGAATGACTGAGGTGGGCGGAGCCTAGGAGGGACTATATGGCCAGCTTTGCTGGGACTCTTTGCCATTTCCTGTTGGGGAAGAGATATCCCACAAGTAAGGATGACGCCGTGGACCGGACACACCAATGTTGGAGAAATTATTTATGTTGTTTAAATATTAAAAACTATGTGTAAACATTTAGTGTTTGTAAAGCAATGGATGCTGCCATGTTGTAATTTAAGGTTTTCTTCTCTGCTTAGGCCAATTAGGAACTATTTTAAATGAGTCACTAGAGCGTACAAACAATATTGCAGCGTTACCTCTAGAGCAGGGGTAGGTAGTTATCGACCCTGCAGATGTTATGGACTACATCTCCCATAATGCTCTTTCAGCCATAATGCTGGCAAAGCATCATGAGAGATGTAGTCCATAACATCTGGAAGGCCAATAGTTGCCCAACCCTGCTCTAGAGTTTGCACTTCCACTTCTAACAAGAATTGCTCACTATTTTCTAAAGTTAGAAGGAAAACTGACAAAATAAACAAAGTATATTGCAAAGAGTTATATAGTAAATAAGTCATAAGAATGGGTTTTATTTTCTCTTTAACTCATTAGGAGTTAGAATAAAATCATTTTATATGTATACAACATTAGTTAATACTGCCTACTTTTAACTTTAAATGTTCTCTTTCCAGGGAAAAGATAAAAAGGTCAAAAATGAAATTAGCATGGGCGTATTTCAATTTAAAAATAGAAGCATTTTTGTTATATACTTCCATTAGCAAAAATGCTTCTAGTAAAAGTTTTTACAGGCAGAGATCCCTTTATCCAAACTGGTTGCAACATGAAAAGGCTTGGATTTTGGAATATTTGCATCTGTAAAATGGGACAGTTTGGAGAAGGGATGAGACCAAGTGTAAACTATAATATCTAGTCATTTAGGCAGTAATTACAAGTCATATTACATCTAATACATGCAACCTAAAGGCAGTTTTATATATACATGGTATACATGGTAACATCAGAAAGATAGTACGGTACTGTAACCAGAAAGGCAATAGTTTTAAATAAAGATTCTTGTTTGAATTTTAGAAGACAAAAAAAGCAAACCAAAGGCACAGGCAGAAAAGATTGTGACTTACAGGTGTTGAAAATAGTATTTTTTATAATTTTATTTTTCTTAAAAAATATTAATTAAAAAGTTTGGATTTCAGTCTAAGTTTGGATTTTGGAATTCTGGATTTGGGGATATATACATGTATTGTTTGTGAGTGGTATATATCCTGTGAAGGCACGTGCACCAGTATTGAAACTCAAAAGAGTCAGCAGTGGTTTCTGTGACAGAAATTATACCTTTAGAAGCAACACACTCCACCACCAGCTCTCTGAGAATACTGGTACACAGGCCTTCACAGGATATGCCACCCAAAAACAGTAATAACTTTTAATAGAAGCATTTTTGCTAATGGGAGTATATTGCAAAATATTGCTCTATTTCAAGTCGAAATTTACCTGTGCACTTTTCATTTTTGACCTTTTTATCCCTTTAAAAGAAAGCCTTATAGAATGCTGCTAAAGAATGTTAGAAGCTAAATAGGAGCAGTTTCCTGTTGAACCAACAACTTCATTGATTTTTACTACAGGAGAACAATTTCACAGGAATCTATTTCCCAGCATTTGTAGAGCTCATCAGAATAGGAATATACATATATGTGCTTTACTTGTCACACATAAGCAATTATTTATAAGTCTGAATAATTTTTTTTTTGTTATATTTCATTTCAAATTATAGTAAAAATCAACAAATTGACAAGGCATGAAACAAATAAGTTAATTCCCCATAAAATGTCTAATTATCTGTAGTAAAACAACGTTCCAATTAATTTTAATTACTAATTTCGTCTGCTTTTCCTGAAGTTACAAAAATATTTTTGGCAAATATTTTTTATATATATATTCCTCTGAGCAGAGATAACTTGAGCAAGGCTGAAAGACAGGCTATTAAATCACTCTCAACAGATAGAGATATAGTCATCAGACCTGCGGACAAGGGGGGTGCTACGTTATTACTGGATTACACCCAATACAAATGTGAGGCACTAAGACAACTGCATGATGAAAACACTTATCACAAACTGATGACTAATCCGACGAGGCTATTAAATCACTCTCAACAGATAGAGATATAGTCATCAGACCTGCGGACAAGGGGGGTGCTACGTTATTACTGGATTACACCCAATACAAATGTGAGGCACTAAGACAACTGCATGATGAAAACACTTATCACAAACTGATGACTAATCCGACGAGGGTCTTCAAAAAACAAATTGATGACTTCTTGAGTCTGGCCCATTTGGCACGTGTGATTGATGATGATGTACTAGGGTATCTAACGGTGGACCATCCGGTTTGCCCTATCTTGTATCTTTTTTTTTTTTTTAATTTTAAAATGTTTTTATTAGTGTTAAAGAAGTAACATTACAATCAGTTAACTTATATCACAAACAATCAAGGTATACATTATCTGAGACCAATTAGCAATTTACAAGCAGTGCGAGCCTATCTTTCACATCAAATAATATACCAATGTGACGAGAATAGCAGCATAGGTTTATCTCACTCCTCCCCTGTCACTTGCATATTTCGTGAACACCCAATCACATGGTATAAGGGAGAAATCGTCATTAAATCTAAGGGTTCGGTATAGGGCTAGACCTGACTCATGTGTACAGTCTAGTAGTCTTGGTTCCAGTGATGTTCTAATAGAGGGCTAGTATATATAGGCAAACGGGCTCGCAAACCCTCTTACTTAGAGCTCACGCATATTTGAGTGTGGTTATAATCAAACATAAATCAGCCGGGGCGGGTAAACCCATTAGTCCAGTAGCCCTGTCAGACACACCCGGGCAGTGCACCTTACGCTTGGGGGGGGGGGTGATAAGGGGAAGGATACACAGACAGAGGAATGATGGGGGAATAGGGGAGGAGAAAAAACAAAGGGACCCCAGAGGTTGAAGTTTCTGCAAAGCGTGTCTTATTGACACGCATGCCATTCCTGCCAAGTCTCCCAGTATGCCTCCATCGTATTAGTTTCTCCAGCAACATATTTCTCCATTGTCGCAAAATGCTTAACCAGATCACACACTTCATTTAAGGTTGGGGATTCCGGCTGCTTCCAGGCCCTGGCTATGCATAGTTTAGTGGCTGCCATGATGTATATGAGCATTTTCTTAGTAGAAGTGGGAATAGATCTTGGAAAGATGTGGAACAGTGCCATTTGGGGAGTCAGGCATAGATTTATATTAAGTGTTTGAATAAGCACTTCGACATCTCTCCACAGCTGAATAATTTTCCTGCATGACCACCACGTATGAATGTCTGAACCGAGCTGGTCGCAGTTTCTCCAGCACTGGGGGCTACTAGTTTTATATATCATAGCCAGCTATCTTGTATCTTTTACCTAAGATACATAAGTCTCTGGAGAACCCTCCTGTCAGGCCCATTGTATCTGCCAGGGGGTCCCTCCTACAGCCCCTAGCGGAATATATTGACTTCTTCTTGCAACCAGTAGTACAAAACACCCAATCCCATTTAAAAAACTTGTTTGAATTAATCAAGTTGTTGAATAATAATGTAGACAAATATTACTTGATAATGCTCACTAATTGGACCACCGATAGAGTTCTTGCTTCATCTTATGGAGCTCTGTCTGGAGAAGAATTTCTTTTGATTTGAAAATTATTATTTTTTACAAACCATGGTGACTGCGATGGGGTTGAATATGGCCCCATCCTATGCCAATATTTAGATGGCAATGTATGAGCAATACAATATCTTCCCCAGACAGGGCTCCATAAAGTTCTATAGTCGTTACATAGACGACGTCTTCATGATTTGGAGTGGTTCCCCTGAGGCCCTGTTGGAGTGGGTTGATATAAAGAATAGCCTTGAGTCTACCATTAGGTTTAAAATGGCGTCTAGCCTTGATAAAATCCACTTCTTAGATCTAGAATTTTTTAAGGTTAATACCCAGAGCGTGTATAGATTACACACCACATTATTTCAGAAAGCTACAGATAAGAACTCTATTCTCCACTATAGTAGCTTCCATCCTAGGTTTCAAAAAGATGGGGTGAGTTCATCACAGCTCCTGCGGGTCATCCACAACAAAACTGACGACTCACGTAAAAATTAACAATTTAATGAGATGTCTCAGAGATTTCTACAAAGGGGGGTATCCAATGTCCTTGATTGATCAACAACGACTGAAAGCAATGGAATGGACACAGGAAACTATCACGACGAGAAAAACAACAGATCAAACATCGAATCGTTTGAACTTTTTGACCACCTATACACCTGGGTCAGAGTCTTTGGCCAATACCATAAAGAAAAACTGGATGGTGATTTCGAAGGATACCAGCCTTCCCTTCTTTGACTCCCTGACACCACGCATGGTATACAAGAGAGCGAGTAATTTGAGGGATCTCCTGGTCATTAATGACCCAACACATTGTTATGAGAAACAAATGTGGCTATCTAAGGGTAAAACTGGATGTTACCGGTGTGGAAACTGTGTAACTTGCAACAGCTTAATTACTGGCAACACATTTCATCATCTGTATAGCAATAAGCGGTTTACCATCAAGCACAGATTAACCTGCACCTCAGAGTTTGTCATATGCCATCATTTGCCCATGCTCTTTATAATACATTGGCAAGACTATGACATAATTTCGGGAATGCTTGGCCAACCACAAAACTGCCATACGTCAGGCTCTGGACAGGGGACACTCAGAGCAGCCGGTAGCTCGACACTTTCTAACTGCTGGCCACTCTGTCTCCTCCCTGCGAACCATGCTCATAGATCATGTGCCTCGCCCAAGAAAAGGAGGTAATAGGGCACTGACACTATTATGACTGGAAGCTTGCTTCAACTTGGACACGGTTACCCCCCATGGACTTAATACTAATATTGACTTTAGCTGCTGCTATTGTGAGTCGTCAATTTTATGCTTCTACCTGCTTCCGTTGGCATGAAATGTGGGCATTTGCCCCTTCCTGTATACATGTTCCTGATTTGCATTATAGAGATTTTAGAATCTAGGTTCAATTGGGGGTACCTTGATACCGTATGGGTATAGAGGGTACCCCAGCATACTTAGTTTGCCCATGATTTGTTGTGTTTGCGCTATTTTGTGTAGATATGATACCTTACTGATTAACTGTCCCTTATGGATTGTATATTATGTCTTTTTTGCACTCAATATGATCACTGTGAGTGACGTTCACTTTCTTGTTTTTGGTCTTGTATCAATCTACCAGCCTGACAGCGTGTACACGCCTTCTCCGCTGTCGTGTAGATCAGCTGTGCCCTTGTTGTTTACGGCTGTCTCCAAGACACAGATGACATCAGACCACACCCATCCCAATCGGAATGGATGCAACAGGTTGTCATGTAGATCAGCTGTGCTCTTGTTGTTTACGGCTGTCTCCATGACAACCTGTTGCGTCCATTCTGATTGGGATGGGTGTGGTCTAATGTCATCTGTGGCCGCCTCTTGTTGTCAGTGTGCGCTTCAGGTGTGAGTATTGCGGTGGGTGTGCACTGCCTAGGCTGTCTGATTGGTTCACTGTGGGTAGGTTGGTATATATAGGAGGGCTCTGGGGGTGCACTGTATGTCTGTTTGGCTTTGATTGACAAAGTCTCCTGCGAGAGCCAAAACGTTTGGTGTCTAGCCTTTGCTTGTCGATTAAAGGCGATTGACTAAATCCTGTTTGTCCCTGCATTTTGGATATCCTGGGAGATACGAATGCCATCCGTGGGAATTATCCAGTGTTTGTGTATGTGTATATATATATATATATATATATATATATATATATACAGCATATATATAAAATAGGCAAATAAGATCCAGCACTCCAGCTGCTGGGGTGCACTTCAAATACTCCTCATGTAACAAATTCAATCCGGAAGGTACTCTCCGTTTTAAAAAGTACACTTTAATCAAGTGGTAAACGTTTTCAGGGTTTTATTTAGTCAGTTGCTAAGTTTATTAAGCATTATTAATGACACTGAAATTAGAGCACTACTCCAGTGATTGTTAATTTTTTTTTTAAATATATTAAATTTGCAAAAATATTTACACATACCCCTTGTTCGTCAAGCTTCAATAGCTGTTCAGGTACTTTGGGTGAGTTTACTGCTTGCCGCAGGCACTGAATGTTTAGTTCCGGAATCACATATTCCAGAACCTCTTTGTGAGGCAGGCCCCTTGCCGAACCGTGTCTGGCTGTGGAAGGAACAGCCTCCTCTAAAATTGCTCCTCTGAGGGTGGTAAGCTGTGGAAAGCAACATTATAGTTAAATTTAAGTCATTAATTGACATATACAAAATGTATACATGTGTGTATTGGGGAGTGTGTATATATATATATATATATATATATATATATATATATATATATATATATATATATATATATATATATATACACACAGCCTAAACAAATTTAATACAAAGAGATAAAAAATAAAGCTTGACATCAATTGTGTGTTTATATATTAATATATATATATATATATATATATATATATATATATATATATATATATATATATATATATATATATATATATATATATTAAATAGGATTAGTAAAATCTGTATTAAAAAAAAAGTTAGCATCTTGAGTATGTATGGCTTAATACATATGCAAATTAGCAAAAAAAAATTGGAATACTTTAAAATTATAGAATAATTATCAAATTTGTTTTTCCCATGTTTTTGCAACAAGGTTCCATATATCAAATAAAAACTAAAAACAAGACATAAGAAAGCAGTAAAATAATGTTTAATTTTGAATTATTGAAAAATAAAACATATCACATTAAAGGATCAATTCTATTTTATCTTGGCTTCCAAAATGTGTCCTGGCTTGGCCTTGTGTAATTTGGCAGATTAAATGAAAACACGTTTGGTACAACTAGTGTCAATATTTAAACAATAAATCCCCCCCCCCCTCAGTCTTTACTATGATTCAATATAGTAAATAGAAAATATCTTATTACTATCTGGTAGACTGTTATCACACTCAATGTTCAACAGACAGTGGTAATTTATTATAGCACAATATTAATCACCATAATATTCCTAATAAAATTATTTAGTTTACAATTAGGAACTATAATATACTTTTAAAGGGACACTGAACCCAATTTTTTTCTTTTGTAATTCAGAAAGAGCATGCAATTTTAAGCAACTTTCTAATTTACTCCTATTATCAATTTTTCTTCGTTCTCTTGCTATCATTATTTGAAAAAGAAGGCATCTAAGCTTTTTTTTGTTTCAGTACTCTGGACAGCACTTTTTTATTGGTGGATGAATTTATCCACCAATCAGCAAGGACAACCCAGGTTGTTCACCAAAAATGGGCCGGCATCTAAACTTACATTTTTGCATTTCAAACAAAGATACCAAGAGAATGAAGAAAATTTGATAATAGGAGTAAATTAGAAATTTGCTTAAAATGTCATGCTCAATCTGAATCACGAAATAAAAATTTTGGGTACAGTGTCCCTTTAATTAAAGGAAGATGAAAATCATTTCTATGTTCCTAATGATTTTACACTGCAGTGCACACTACAAGTGCTTTAAAGGGACATGAAACCCACATTTTTTCTTATATGATTTGGAAAGAGCATGCAATTTTAAACACCTTTCTAATTTACTTCTATTATCAATTTTGCTTTATTCTCTTGATAACCTTTGCTGAAATGCATATCTAGATAGGTTAAGTAGCTGCTAATTGGTGGCTGCACATAGATGCCTAGAGTGATTGGCATTGCTTTTTCTTCCGCAAAGTATATCTAAATAATGAAGCAAATTAGAAAATAGAAGTAAATTGGAATGTTGTTTAAAATTGTATTCTCTATCTGAATCATGAAAAAAAATTGAGCTTTAGTGTCCCTAGGGCCATTTAAAGTCATATATATGACTCTAAAAAATGAAGAAAAAAAACAACTATAAATTAAAAAAAAAAAAATTAAATAAATTTAAGAACATAATTTTTTTGCACAATTTACAACACACAAAATTTGTTGCCTTTTTAAAGGGACACTGAACTCAATTTTTTTCTTTTGTGATTCAGATAGAGCATGCGATTTTAAGAAACTTTATAATTTACACTTATTATATTTTTTTCTTTGCTCTCTTGGTATCTTTATTTGAAAAAGCAGGAAAGTTTAGCTACATTTAGCCACCAATTAGCAAGTGCTACCCAGGTGCTGAACCAAAGATGGGCCGGCTCGTAAGCCTACATTCCTGCTTTTTCAAATAAAGATACTAAAAGAACTAACAAAAATTGATAATAGGAGTAAATTAGAATGTTGCTTTAAATTATATTCTCTATCTGAATCACAAAAGAAAAAAATTGGATTCAGTATCCTTTTAAGGGAGAATATAATAGGTTTTTCCATTTTGAGAATGGGACGTGCACCTCACAGACTTCACAAGCCTAGTCCTGCTATATATCTGTAGAGCTGATAAGATATAAGACATTGCAAAACAAGTTTTACTAACAATATAGCAGTGGCTAGCAGTGTCTATTGCAGTAACAAGTCTGAATTCTCTCTTCTGATTTTTCTCTGCATAAATGTTTTGGAGATGATCCATTTATATAGCCCATCTGGGAGTGTTTTTCTAACAATTTATAGTTTTTTTTGTTTGTTTTTTAAATAACATTATGCTGCTTTTCAGACTCCTAACCAAGCCCCAAAGTTTCAAATGAAAACTGAAGTCTACAGATTCCTGCTTGCTCCTGTTTTTGTAATCAGCCTTTTCATATGCAGGGGAATATTTCATATGCAGGGGAATATTTCATATGCAGGGGAATATTTCATATGCAGGAGAATATTTTTAACTTGTTTAAAAGCAGCATTTTTGGTAAGAACATCCTCTTAACCATTAAGTTTTGTATTATTACAATAATTAGAATAATTACAAATAAACAACAACAATAAACAATAATAATTTTATTACCTCACTTGTTCGAAAAGCAACACGGTAATTAAACTGAGAAGTATCCTTTTCTCTGCCATCTTCGATTTTCTCTCTGCGAATACTTGCAGCTACTGGTCCTAAGTTTTCATCTATCCCAAAATAGTTTTGATGTTCTACAAGAAAAATCAACACGATTCTGTCAAAGTTACAATAAATACAGACAAAAATTTATTTATTTAAATAAGTTTAATTGAAAATAAATGCAGAAAGCTAGAAATTTTGATTCTTTAAAGGGACAGTAAAGTCAAAGTTAAACTTTCATGATTTGGATAGAGCATGTAATTTTAAACAACTTTCCAATTCACTTCTATTATCAAATTTGTTTTGTTCTCTTGGAAAAAATTGTTGAAGAGTAAACCTAGATGGGCTCTTAGGATTCCAGGAGAGTGCATGTGTCTGTAGCAGACTATGGAAGTAGTGTTTGCAACATTGTTTTAAAAATGTTATAAAATGTTATAAAAATGTTACAAATACTGCTGCCATAGACTGCTAGACAGATATGTGCACTCGCTTGGAGTCCTGTCAGCCCACCTAAGTTTATTCTTCAACAAAGTGTTCCAAGAGAACAAAACACATTTGATAACAGAAGTAAATTGTAAAGTTGTTTAAAATTACATGCTCTATTCAAATCATGAAAGTGGAATTTTGACTTTACTGTCTCTTTAAATGACAGGCTGAAAAATGATATATATATATATATATATATATATATATATATATATATATATATATATATATATATATATATATATATATATATATATATATATATATATATTACTGTTTAGAAAGCTACATAAATAAACAATATGACTGCAAATGTAATTCTTGCCAGAGTTTCTTTTTCACATAGCCATATATATATTTACTATTTCAATAAATTAGTTTATTTATTTACATTTTTAACTTTGTATTAATAATGGCAAGAAATGTAAGCAAATAAAAGGTCTCACCATATAAATATTTATTATTTAATTCACAACCTAAATAAGTGAGGCCAACTTCCTTACGCAAGGGATAGTGTACTCAAGTAATCAGTCATTAGGAGTTCATTGCATTAAAAAGTTGTTGCAGTTACACCATTTAAAAAGGGCTGGGGTATCTATCTCTCCACTTTGGAGGTTAATTTGTTCAGATGTATTTTGTTTAAATAGCTTTTATGTAACCATTACTGTAACTGCAGTATTGAAATTTTCAGTAAAGATGGAGGTTTTAACAGGAAAAGCAGCGGTTTCAAATGACAAAATAAAGGTGGAGGGGCTATTTGTAAGAAACTGAATACACTACAGTAGGTAAAATGGATAATTGGGAACACATTAACCCCTTAAAGTGCATAAAAACCACATTTTTTCTTTAAAATGAAGTAAATCCTAGGGTTTTACAAACACTAGGATTGACTTTTGAAACAAATAAAGGGGACTTTCATTCATGAAGTATAAGATACTTCATGTAGAAAGCTCCTTTATTCCTTTTAACCGATTGCCATTTTTAGCTGCTACAGCAGCCCACGGTTAAAAAACATTTTTGCTAAGAGGTGACGTTTTCACCTCTTTGCCAATAGCCGTGTGGTAAATCTGGCTTGGCGCCCATGGGAGCCGGATTTACCACATGGCTATTGGCTAAGAGGTAAAAACAGCAACTCTTATCAAAAACTTTTTTTAGCCGTGTGCTGCTGTAGCAGCTAAGAACGGCGATCGGTTAAAACAAAACATAATTTATGCTTACCTGATAAATTTATTTCTCTTGTAGTGTATCACGTCCACGGATCATCCATTACTTATGGGATATTCTCCTTCCCAACAGGAAGTTGCAAGAGGATCACCTACAGCAGAGCTGCTACATAGCTCCTCCCCTCACTGCCATATCCAGTCATTCGACCGAAACAAGATGAGAAAGGAGAACCCATAGGGTGCAGTAGTGACTGTAGTTTAATTTAAAATTTAGACCTGCCTTAAAAGGACAGGGCGGGCCGTGGACTGGATACACTGCAAGAGAAATACATTTATCAGGTAAGCATAAATTATGTTTTCTCATGTCAAGTGTATCCAGTCCACGGATCATCCATTACTTATGGGATACCAATACCAAAGCTAAAGTACAAGGATAATGGAGGGACAAGGCAGGATTAAATGGAAGGAACCACTGCCTGAAGAACCCAAAAACAGCCTCCGAAGAAGCAAAAGTATCAAATTTGTAAAATTTTGAAAAGGTGTGAAGCGAAGACCAAGTCGCAGCCTTGCAAATCTGTTCAACAGAGGCCTCATTTTTAAAGGCCCAGGTGGAACCCACAGCTCTAGTAGAATGAGCTGTAATCCTTTCAGGGGGCTGCTGTCCAGCAGTCTCATAGGCTAAGTGAATTATACTCCGAAGCCAAAAGGAAAGAGAGGTTGCCGAAGCTTTTTGACCTCTCCTCTGTCCAGAGTAAACGACAAACAGGGAAGATGTTTGGCGAAAATCTTTAGTAGCTTGTAAGTAAAACTTCAAGGCACGGACTACGTCCAGATTATGTAAGAGACCTTCCTTCTTTGAAGAAGGATTAGGACACAATGATGGAACAACAATCTCTTGATTGATATTCTTGTTAGAAACCACCTTAGGTAAAAACCCAGGTTTGGTACACAGAACTACCTTATCTGCATGAAAAATCAGATAAGGAGAATCACATTGTAAGGCAGATAACTCAGAGACTCTTCGAGCCAAGGAAATAGCCATCAAAAACAGAACTTTCCAAGATAAAAGTTTAATATCAATGGAATGAAGGGGTTCAAACGGAACTACTTGAAGAACTTTAAGAACCAAGTTTAAGCTCCACGGGGGAGCAACAGTTTTAAACACAGGCTTAATTCTAACCAAAGCCTGACAAAATGCCTGGACGTCTGGAACCTCTGCCAAACGCTTGTGCAAAAGAATAGACAGAGCAGAAATCTGTCCTTTTAAAGAACTAGCTGATAATCCTTTGTCCAAACCCTCTTGGAGAAAAGACAATATCCTAGGAATCCTAACCTTACTCCATGAGTAATTCTTGGATTCACACCAAGAAAGATATTTACGCCATATCTTATGGTAGATTTTCCTGGTGACAGGCTTTCGTGCCTGTATTAAAGTATCAATGACTGACTCGGAGAAGCCACACCTTGATAGAATCAAGCGTTCAATCTCCATGCAGTCAGTCTCAGAGAAATTAGATTTGGATGATTGAAAGGACCTTGTATTAGAAGGTCCTGCCTCAGAGGCAGAGTCCATGGTGGAAAGGATGACATGTCCACTAGGTCTGCATACCAGGTCCTGGGTGGCCACGCAGGTGCTATCAGAATCACCAATGCTCTCTCCTGCTTGATTTTGGCAATCAGTCGAGGGAGCAGAGGAAACAGTGGAAACACATAAGCCAGGTTGAAGAACCAAGGAGCTGCTAGAGCATCTATTTAGCGTCGCTCCCGGGTCCCTGGACCTGGATCCGTAACAAGGAAGCTTGGCGTTCTGGCGAGACGCCATGAGATCCAGTTCTGGTTTGCCCCAACGATGGATCAGTTGAGCAAACACCTCCGGATGGAGTTCCCACTCCCCCGGATGAAAAGTCTGACGACTTAGAAAATCCGCCTCCCAGTTCTCTACGCCTGGGATGTGGATCGCTGACAGGTGGCCAGAGTGAGACTCTGCCCAGTGAATTATCTTTGAGACTTCTAACATCGCTAGGGAACTCTTGGTTCCCCCTTGATGATTGATGTAAGCCACAGTCGTGATGTTGTCCGACTGAAATCTGATGAACCTCAGGGTTGCTAACTGAGGCCAAGCCAGAAGATCATTGAATATTGCTCTTAACTCCAGAATATTTATTGGGAGGAGTTTCTCCTCCTGAGTCCACGATCCCTGAGCCTTCAGGGAGTTCCAGACTACGCCCCAACCTAGAAGGCTGGCATCTGTTGTTACAATCGTCCAATCTGGCCTGCAAAAGGTCATACCCTTGGACAGATGGACCCAAGATAGCCACCAGAGAAGAGAATCTCTGGTCTCTTGATCCAGATTTAGTAGAGGGGACAAATCTGAGTAATCCCCATTCCACTGACTTAGCATGCATAATTGCAGCGGTCTGAGATGCAGGCGCGCAAATGGCACTATGTCCATTGCCGCTACCATTAAGCCGATTACTTCCATGCACTGAGCCACTGACGGACGTGGAATGGAATGAAGGACACGGCAAGCATTTAGAAGTTTTGATAACCTGGTAAATTTTCATCTCTACTTGTGAGTGGGGATAGAGAACTCTTTTCCACCTTCACTTTCCACCCATGTGACCTCAGAAATGCCAGAACTATCTCTGTATGAGACTTGGCAATTTGAAAGCTTGACACGTGTATCAGGATGTCGTCTAGATACGGAGCCACCGCTATGCCTCGCGGTCTTAGAACCGCCAGAAGTGAGCCCAGAACCTTTGTAAAAATTCTCGGGGCTGTAGCCAACCCGAAGGGAAGAGCTACAAATTGGTAATGCCTGTCTAGAAAGGCAAACCTTAGGAAACGATGATGATCTTTGTGAATCGGTATGTGAAGGTAGGCATCCTTTAAGTCCACTGTGGTCATGTACTGACCCTCTTGGATCATGGGTAGGATGTTCCGAATAGTTTCCATTTTGAAAGATGGAACTCTGAGGAATTTGTTTAAGATCTTTAGATCCAAGATTGGTCTGAAGGTTCCCTCTTTCTTGGGAACCACAAACAGATTTGAATAAAACCCCTGTCCCTGTTCCGTCCACGGAACTGGATGGATCACTCCCATTACTAGGAGGTCTTGCACACAGCTTAGGAATGCCTCTTTCTTTATCAGGTTTGCTGATAACCTTGAAAGATGAAATCTCCCTTGTGGAGGAGAAGCTTTGAAGTCCAGAAGATATCCCTGAGATATGATCTCCAACGCCCAGGGATCCTGAACATCTTTTGCCCACGCCTGGGCGAAGAGAGAAAGTCTGCCCCCCACTAGATCCGTTTCCGGATAGGGGGCCGTTCCTTCATGCTGTCTTGGGGGCAGCAGCAGGCTTTGCCCTTGTTCCAGGACTGGTTAGGTTTCCAGACCTGTCTGGAATGAGCAACAGTTCCCTCTTGTTTTGAAGCGGAGGAAGTTGATGCTGCTCCTGCCTTGAAATTTCGAAAGGCGCGAAAATTAGACTATTTGGCCTTTGATTTGGCCCTGTCCTGAGGAAGGGTATGACCCTTGCCTCCAGTAATGTCAGCAATAATTTCCTTCAAGCCAGGCCCGAATAAGGTCTGCCCCTTGAAAGGAATGTTGAGTAACTTAGACTTTGAAGTCACATCAGCTGACCAGGATTTAAGCCATAGCGCCCTACGCGCCTGGATGGTGAATCCGGAATTCTTAGCCGTTAGTTTAGTCAAATGAACAATGGCATCAGAAACAAATGAGTTAGCTAGCTTAAGCGTTCTAAGCTTGTCAATAATTTCCTCCAATGGAGCTGTATGGATGGCCTCTTCCAGGGCCTCAAACCAGAATGCCGCCGCAGCAGTGACAGGCACAATGCATGCAAGGGGCTGCAAAATAAAACCTTGTTGAATAAACATTTTCTTAAGGTAACCCTCTAATTTTTTATCCATTGGATCTGAAAAAGCACAACTGTCCTCAACCGGGATAGTGGTACGCTTTGCTAAAGTAGAAACTGCTCCCTCCACCTTAGGGACCGTCTGCCATAAGTCCCGTGTAGTGGCGTCTATTGGAAACATTTTTCTAAATATAGGAGGTGGGGAAAAAGGCACACCGGGTCTATCCCACTCCTTGCTAATAATTTCTGTAAGCATTTTAGGTATAGGAAAAACGTCAGTACACACCGGCACCGCATAGTATCTATCCAGCCTACACAATTTCTCTGAAATTGCAACTGTGTTACAGTCATTCAGAGCAGCTAATACCTCCCCAAGCAATACACGGAGGTTCTCAAGCTTAAATTTAAAATTAGAAATCTCTGAATCAGGTTTCCCCGAGTCAGAGATGTCACCCACAGACTGAAGCTCTCTGTCCTCATGTTCTGCATACTGTGATGCAGTATCAGACATGGCTCTTACAGCAATTGCTGGCTCTGTATCTCTCCTAACCCCAGAGCTATCGCGCTTGCCTCTTAATTCAGACAATCTAGATAATACCTCTGACAGGGTATTATTCATGATTGCAGCCATGTCCTGCAAGGTAATCGCTATGGGCATCCCTGATGTAATTGGCGCCATATTAGCGTGCGTCCCCTGAGCGGGAGGCAAAGGGTCTGACACGTGGGGAGAGTTAGTCGGCATAACTTCCCCCTCGACAGAACCCTCTGGTGATAATTCTTTTATAGATAAAGACTGATCTTTACTGTTTAAGGTGAAATCAATACATTTAGTACACAGAGGAACCTACTTGTTCATTATGTTTGAAAGCCATGGTGGAGCCCCATAGGAGAATTCCTATGGGGCTCCACCATGGCTTTCAAACATAATGAACAAGTAGGTTCCTCTGTATCAGACATGTTTAAACAGACTAGCAATGAGACTAGCAAGCTTGGAAAACACTTAAAACAAGTTTACAAGCAATATAAAAAACGTTACTGCGCCTTTAAGAAACACAAATTTTATCCAAATTTGAAATAACAGTGAAAAAAGGCAGTTACACTAACGAAATTTTTACAGTGTATGTAACAAGTTAGCAGAGCATTGCACCCACTTGCAAATGGATGATTAACCTCTTAATACCAAAAACGGAATAACAAATGACAAAAACGTTTTTTAAACAGTCACAACAACTGCCACAGCTCTACTGTGGCTTTTTACCTCCCTCAATACGACTTTTGAAGCCTTTTGAGCCCTTCAGAGAAGTCCTGGAACATGCAAGAAGAAGCTGGATGTCTGTGTCTGTAATTTTTGCAGCGCTAAAATAGGCCCCTCCCACTCATATTACAACAGTGGAAAGCCTCAAGGAACTGTTTCTAGGCAAAATTCAAGCCAGCCATGTGGAAAAAACTAGGCCCCAATAAGTTTTATCACCAAACATATATAAAAAACGATTAAACATGCCAGCAAACGTTTTAAAATACACTTTTATAAGAGTATGCATCTCTATTAATAAGCCTGATACCAGTCGCTATCATTGCATTTAAGGCTTTACTTACATTACTTTGGTATCAGCAGCATTTTCTAGCAAATTCCATCCCTAGAAAAATATTTTAACTGCACATACCTTATTGCAGGAAAACCTGCACGCTATTCCCCCTCTGAAGTTACCTCACTCCTCAGAATATGTGAGAACAGCAAAGGATCTTAGTTACTTCTGCTAAGATCATAGAAAACGCAGGCAGATTCTTCTTCCAAATACTGCCTGAGATAAACAGTACACTCCGGTACCATTTAAAAATAACAAACTTTTGATTGAAGAAATAAACTAAGTATAAAACACCACAGTCCTCTTACGACCTCCATCTTAGTTGAGAGTTGCAAGAGAATGACTGGATATGGCAGTGAGGGGAGGAGCTATGTAGCAGCTCTGCTGTGGGTGATCCTCTTGCAACTTCCAGTTGGGAAGGAGAATATCCCATAAGTAATGGATGATCCGTGGACTACACTTAACAAGAGAAATAAAGTAGCTTTCTACATGAAGTATCTTATACTTCATGAATGAAAGTCCCCTTTATTTGTTTCAAAAGTCAATCCTAGCATTTGTAAAACGCTAGAATTTACTTTCACTTTAAAGGGACAGTCAAGTCCAAAAAAAAAACTTTCATGTTTCAAATAGGGCATGTCATTTTAAACAACTTTCCAATTTACTTTTATCACCAATTTCGCTTTGTTCTCTTGGTATTCTTAGTTGAAAGCTAAAGCTAGGAGGTTCATATGCTAATTTCTTAGACCTTGAAGGCTGCCTCTAATCTAAATGCATTTTGATAGTTTTTCACCACTAGAGGGCATTAGTTCACGTGTTTCATATAGATAACATTGAGCTCATGCACATGAATTTACCATGGAGACAGCACTGATTGGCTAAAATGCAAGTCTATCAAAAGAACTGGAATAGGGGGGCAGTCTGCTGAGGCTTAGATACAAGATACTAAAACATGTATAACTATAACTCTGTTGGTTATGCAAAACTGGGGAATTGGTAATTAAGGGATTATCTATCTTTTAAAACACAAAAATTCTGGTGTTGACTGTCCCTTTAATTATTTAGATAGAACATGTAGTTTTAAACAACTTTTACATATAGTTCTATAATCTAATTTGTTTTGTTGTCTTGAAAAGGATGGAGACTCAGAAGCTGCTGATTGGTGGCTGCACATAAATGCCTCATGTTTATTGGCTCGCAAAATGCATTAACTAGCTCTCAGTAGTTTGTTGCTGCTTCTTCAATAAAGGATACTAACAAAATCAAGCAAATTAGATGTTAGAAGTAAATTGGAAAGTTGTTTAAAATTTTATTATCTATTTGAACCATGAAAGAAAAATTTGGGTTTCATGTCACTTTAAAGGGACAGTCAACACCAGAATTTTTTTTGTTTTGAAAGATAGATAATCCCTTAATTCATTCCCCAGTTTTGCATAACCAACACAGTTATAATAATTCAAGTTTTACCTCTGTGATTAACAGATTTGCATTTTAGCCAATCAGTGCTCACTCCTCTGTAAATTCACGTGCATGAGCTCAATATTATCTATATGAAACATAAACTAACGCCCTCCAGTGGTGAAAAACTGTAAAAATGCATTTAGACTAGTGGCGGCCTTCAAGGTCTAAGAAATTAGTGTATGAACCTCCTAGGTTTAGCTTTCAACTAAGAATACCAAGAGAACAAAGCAAAATTGGTGATAAAAGTAAATTGGAAAGTTGTTTAAAATCACATGCCCTATTTGAACCATGAAAGTTTTTTTGGGACTTGACTGTCCCTTTAAGGATCAAGAATTTCAGAGAAAAAATGCACTAAAAAACATTATTTTATTCTCCAAGTGCATGCATATGGTTCTAGCATATTTAGATATGTTGGTGCCCTACAAATACATAACAACAACTGCTTATTTTAATATTTCTATAGCAGAACAAATCTTGACAAAAAATTAAAAAAAAAAAATATTCTCTGGCCATCTAAGTGGTAAAAACTCAACTCCAGTTAGGGTCTTTAAAGGGACATGAAACACAAAAAAAATTATCTCATGAGTTAGATACAGAATACAATTTTAGACAACTTTTCAATTTACTTCTATAATAAAAATTTGCTTTCTTTTGTTTTTTGTTAAATTAGCTTCAATGCACTACTGGGAGCTAGCTAAACACATCACAACACAGTAGCTAGTTTGCAGTACTGCATTGCTGCTCATGTTTTTCAACAAATTGTGCCAAGCAAATTAAAGCAAATTAGATAATAGAAGAAAATTGTAAAGCTGTATAAAATCGCATGCTCTATGTGAATCATGAATGTTTCATTTTGACTTTATTGTCCCTTTCAATAAAAAAAAACTGGATTCCTCAGGTCTAATTGCTTATCTGAGGTCACAGTTCACACTCAATACTTTTTGTATTTTACAATTTGGCAACAAATTGATCTTGCAATACATAAATGATATAAACTTTACCAGGCAAGCAACTTACAGTTATGCTCATGTATACTATTTTATAAGTTTAGGTATATTGCTGTGGCCAATTAGCGACATATAACAAGAGTCCTTGCAAATATCAAGCAAATATTTCATTTTCTTTAGGACACTGAACCCAATTTTTTTTTTCTTTCGTGATTCAGATAGAGCATGCAATTTTAAGCAACTTTCTAATTTACTCCTATTATCACATTTTCTTCATTCTCTTGGTATGTGTATTTGAAAAGCAAGAATGTAAAGTTTAGATCCCGTGTCATTTTTGGTGAACAACCTGGGTTGTTCTTACTGATTGGTAGATAAATTCACCCACCAAGAAACAAGTGCTGTCCAGCGTCCTGAACCAAAAATGGCTGGCTCCTTAGCTTAGATGCCTTCTTTTTCAAATAAAGATAGCAAGGGAACGAAGAAAAATTGATAATAGGAGTAAATTAGAAAGTTGCTTAAAATTGCCTGCTCTATCTGAATCACTAAAGAAAAAAATTGGGTTCAGTGTCCCTTTCCAATTTGCTTCTATTATAAAATTTGCTTTGTTCTCATGTTATTCTTTGTTGAAGAGATATCTAGATATGTAGCGTGTTCGTCTGGCGCACTACATGACAGGAAATAGTGCTGTTAGCTAGTGCTCTTGCAGCAAAAGACACGTGCACACTCCTGAAATTACCTCCCTACTTTTGAACAAAGGATAACAAAGGATAACAAACAAACAAACAACATTTGCTAATAGAAGCAATTTGGAAAATTGTTTAAAATTGTATGTGCTATCTGAATCATGGAAGAAAAATGTTTATGTACCTTTAATTCAAAATTAAACTAACATAATTCAGCTAGAGCATGCAATTCTAAACAACTTTTCATTTTATTCCCATTAACAATTTATTATTAGGGGGAGATTTTACAAGCAGCAGATGGTGCTTTCTCCGCCCATAGTTTCCGGCGATTCGGAAAGTGAAGTTAAGACCAATGCTCATTAACTTGTCTGCCACCTTTTAGGTGGCGGACTGCAATCATCCCGATCAGATACGATCGGGATGATTGACACCCGCTGCTAGCGGCTGATTGGCCGTGAATGTGCTGGGGGCCGCATTGCACGAGCATTTCTTGTGAAATGCTTGTGCAATGTTAAATGCCGACAGCGTATCGCATTTAGCGATGCCGGGTGGACATGATTCTCTACAGCTAATCATGTCCGCCCCGGCACTTAGTATCGACCCTGTAATCTTTTTATATGCACACTTTCTGAGGCATATAATTGGCTGATAACTTTCACATGATAAAGTGGGCAGGGAAATTGAAGCAATCTTTGAAATTTGTCTAAATACATACACACATATATATATATTTTGAAATTTAAGTAAGCGTTATTGCATTGTCTTTTTATTGTATGTTTGTGAATTATGCAATTCTATGGTTCTTTTATGTAATAAAAGTATATAAAAGTTTTTCGCTATGCATAATTAAACCTTAAATTGAGCAACATGTTAAGAGAATTTCTTGAAATATAAAAGCCTCTCCAAAAAATTATATCAAGCGAACAAATATGCTATTTTAGTTTTTTTTTATCATACATATAGCTGAAACTTACTCAGAAAAAAAATACAGAAAGGTGAAATTTCAATTTATTATTCATTTGAAACTTCCAGACCACATCAATTTGCCCTTGAAAATGTCCTTTCATTTCCTCGTGCTTTAATTGACAGTCTGTAAGTAGCTGCAGTAACACATTTTAACTTGTGATTGCAAACATCGCACAAGCTCAGCTGTGGGGATAGTCATTTTCTGTCATGATGTTTAAAATATTACCTCAGGGAATACGGACAAAAGTGGGATTAATGGGAAAGTGAGATAAAAGCCCTCCTCAATTGCCTTTTTAAAAATGTAACATGCGCATATAGCTTGGAGCAAAATTAAATGAGTTTTGCGACCAATCAACTTTCATCATAACTCCCCCATAGAGACACTAGTTAAAAATGCATAAGCTACTAATGCATAACACTTTCTGAAGTAAGCTTAAAAAATATATATTTTATGGGCATATGTTATATTATTTCACTTTTATGTAATTTATGGTAATGATTATTAAAGCTTATTTTATTGAATGGCAAGATTGATGATTGTAATAAACAAACTCGATTTCGCATCGAATAATTTTAAACAAATACAATAATGAATTGATTAATCAATCATCCCAATTATTAGAAACGTTCTTCAAGTATTCAATTTTTACAATGATAGGAATGTAATGGATAATTTTTAGTCCAATAGTGAAAAATAGACTTAGAAATATACTTGGGTATCAGCTAGATTTGTAACAAACAGAATTTTAAGGAGCTATATAATAAATGAGATATATACAGGTACAAACCCCATTATTCAAACTGTTTTGAATAGGAAAAGCTTTGGATTTCTGAATATTTGCATCTGTAAAATGGGACAGCTTGGAGAGGGGGCAGGAGCAAGTATATACAACACTATCAACCTAAAGGTAGTTTTATATACTTTTGTCTACATGTACCATCAGAAAGATAGTACAGTAATGTAATCTGAAAGGTGATAGTTGTTTTAAATAAATGCAGAATATTATTTGCATTTTAGAACACAAGAACCAAAGCAAAGACACAAGCAGAGAAAATTCAGTCTATTAGTATTTAGGGGGCAGATGTGGAAATTTATGGCCTACGCTTCTGGTATTTTCCCAGCTCTAAGAACAAAGCTAACCAACTAATATCACAAATGGAACATATGTGGCTCAAAAAAGGGGCTGCACATTAACATCAACCCTTATATTGCACCCTCAGGTATAGTGTGTAGTAAAATGGACTGATAAAGAAAGGAGAGTGGAGGATGAGTGTACATGTTTTGAGGGGTAAAAACAGGATTTACACTTACATTATATACTGGATATGTATATGTGTGTGTTTATATGTGTGTGTGTTTATACTGTATGTGTGTGTATATATGTATGTGTGTGTGCGCGTGTATATATTATTCATTTACTGCTAAAAACATACATTAATGCCAGACTTACGCTACCAAATAAAATTTAAAAAGCATGAATATTTTGAAAATAAACTACCCCGCAACAAATAATATATTGTACTATGATTAAAGTGATGGTAAACGTCTTGCAAGAAGTTAATTATGAAATTCTTGTATAGCAAAGGAATATCTGTATCTGTACTTTATAGTAAAAACATGCCTGAAAGGGTTAAAAGTTTCCAGAGTTTATTATACTCACCCCCACCACTGCCGGCCCACTGTGAAGATCATTTTTTTGGGGGGGTTTTAAGCGGTAACATATTCACTGCTCATTCAATGTTTGTCCAAGCCATACGACAAGAATCAAGCCTAGTTTTTTAGGGTTCTTAAAGTGATAGTAAACTCTCCCCTTTTAAAAATTAGTTCCGGAATGTTAGTGATATTTTATTTGGATTTTCATTTTGCATTATAACTTATAGATATAAAATTCTAACGGCTTGATTTGTTTTCTAATCAGCGCTCTAGTTACAGCAAGAGTGCCATATGGGGACAGCACTGATTGGAGCACATGGGATTCAAGCAAATGTTTAAAATGCTTTTCATGAAATAGAAATAGTAGAAATAGCAGGTCTATAAATGGCACCTGAGGCCTCAAAAGTTTTAATGTGTCTGGTTCACATACACTAGGTAGTAAAAGTTATATCCGTTTTATACACACCTCCTCAGAATTCCAAGAGAATGTATAGAAAAGGAATGAAAGACTCCAACCTTAAAGAAAACTACAGTATTAAACCAACACTGCAAAAATTAAAAGCACAAAGCCTCTTACCAAAATCTCAGCATAAGTGTTTCCATCTCATACATACAATAAAGTCCTTCTTAAAAGACTAATTGTACTTTTTGAGAGATTTTTAAGTTTAGGCAATTCACATAGCAAAATAGTTGGCCCCATGTGGGGCACGCAACGATTGGATGAAGCCGGATTCATCATTGCTCAGCTACATAAAGTAGAAGATGCAGGACAGAATTATTTGTATGACAGAACAATGCAGGGATGGCTAAATTAAATCAGTTCAGGATTATCACTAACATAGAACCCTAAAGACAACTGCTGCAGACAAAAGGGTCTCTCTCTGTAAACCCCTTAAAGGTAAAAAGAAACTTCACAGTCATTCTTGCAGAAGAGCATCTTACAACGTACAGTGTATATCTATGTTCATTAACTGACTCATCCATAACAATAACAACCATAAAATCTATGTTCATTAACAGAATCGTCCATAAGGGCAACCTTTTTCCTTTGAGGTTAAAGGGATATGAAACCCAAAATTTATTTTATGATTCAGATAGAATATACGATTTTAAGCAACTTTCTAATTTACTTCTATTATCAATTTTTCTTCATTCTCTTGGTATCTTTTGTTAAAAAGATGGGACGTATGCCTAAGAGCCGGCCCATTTCTGTAGCACTATAAGGCAACAGTTTTGCAAGAATGTTATCCATTTCCTGCTATGTAGTGCTCCAGATGCCTACCTAGGTATCTCGTTTAACACAGAATATCATGGGAATTAAGCAAATTTTATAATTGAAGTAAACTGGAAACTTTTTTTTTAAATTGTATGCTCTGTCTGAATCACAAAATAAATTTTTTGGGTTTCATATCCTTTTAACACGGTCGCATTGTCCAAAGTACTGAAGTACCCCAGTCTGCGACCAACATCACTTTCTTAGACCTTCTGTACATCACCAATAAAAATGATTGATGTGAATACAACTGCACTACAGAGTAACGTGGCTCAAGGACCCTTATGAGGGAAATTCTGAAGTTCTATGTGTGTGTTTGGTCAAAAAAAAAAAAATGAATGACAGCACATGCTCCTCACCTCCTGTTTCCAATCCTCCTACCCATCTAGATTGTAAGTTCCCACGGGAACAGGGCCCTCAATTCCCCCTGTATTTGTCTGTAAAATTTTGTGTCTTATCGTATTGTTTCTCCACTGTACTGTTATCCTTGTACCCATGGGCAGCGCTGCGGAATATGTCGGCGCTTTATAAATAAATAATAATAATAATAGTTGAAATAAACAGGGAAACTTCAGAATTTCCCTCATAAGGGTCCTTGCCCTCATAGTTATTGAGCAGAAATAAAAAAAAAAATCAACATGTAACAATAGAAAATTAGGTTTTCATTTATCTTTTGTTCAACATTGTGAACAAATGTTTCAATCAGTGCGTTTGTAACAGAAGCAAAGTTGGGCACTTAGAGAACACAATTGGACAGGCAAGAGATAGCTAAAGCCCCAGGGACACCCTGACTAACTCCTTGACTACGGACAGAGGTGATGATGTTCCTTAAAGGGACAGTCTAGTATAAATTAAACTTTCATTATTCAGATAGGACTTTTAATTTTAATCAACTTTCCAAATTACTTTTATAATCAAATTTGCTTTTTTCTCTTGGTATTCTTAGTTTAAACTAAACATAGGTAGGCTCATATGCTAATTTCTAAGCCTTTGAGGGCTGCCTCTTATCACATGCTTTTTAAATCTCTTTTCAACACAAAGAGACAGAAAGTACAGGTGGGCCATATAGATAACACTGTGTTCAGGCACAGAAAGTTATTTAAGATCTAGCACAATACAATGCTAAATTTAAGACAATAGACTATAAACAGTCACAGTCATGTGATCAGGGGGCTGGAAGAAGGTTCCTAGATACAAGGTAATCACAGAGGTAAAAAGTACATTAATATAACTGTGTTTGTTATGCAAAACTGGGGAATGTGTAATAAAGGGATTATCTATCTTTCAAAACAAAAAAAATTATATGGTAGACTATCTCTCTAAAGGAACATTGTACTAAATAAAAAAAACAGGTTTCATGTCCCTTTTCATATACCTGAAAATACTTTACATCATTGGTGTCCATATTTTATCACATCATAAGAACTGGTTGATTTGTGTTTTGAAGCCACAACCTAATAAAATGTGTTGAGCTTGTAGGTATAATCAGATCTCATTACTTTAACACATTGTGTACATACCCCTGCTTCTTTATCTTATATCTGTCCGTAAACCAATCACCAATACTTAGAGAGAATAATGGAAAATTAACATATTACCGTATCTCTCCTATACCCCACTGGGAGTGTAATTTCCTTTGCTGGCTGTGTTTATACAGCTTATCTATAGCTTGGCCCTAAGGCCAAAAACTTTCAGAAAAGGTGGGCATTTCACAGGCTAAATCAACTATTTAAAATGCCAATAACAAGTGTAAAGGAGCTACTTGTAAACAATTTAAGCAGGTAAACTCCAGCAGGTAAAGTGGATCATTGGGAAGAAATTAAAGGGGAGACTTTTTTCAATAAACAGTCCCTTTAAATTACAGGAGAATGCAGCAAAATATATGATGAAAGTGTACTTTTAAATAATGAAAAAAATGAGCATCTCATGGTGAATTAAACACCTTGTAATTACAGGTCAGCCTTTTTATTGCAACTAGTTTTTAATAACCAAACTCCAACCACCTGCCTTATGTGGAGGAACCAATCTGGGCTTTAGTCCACAGACAGCAAGGCTATTCAGTCATAAAGTTAGTATAAAATGTATTGTTTTGTAGTTATCTGATAAAACCAGTTAAAGGGACAGTCTACACCAGAATTTTTATTGTTTTAAAATATAGATAATCCATTTATTACCCATTTCCCAGTTTTGCATAACCAACACAGTTATAATAATATACTTTTAACCTCTGTGATTATCTTGTATCTAAGCCTCTGCAAACTGCCCCTTTTTTCAGTTCTTTTGATAGACTTGCAGTCTAGCCAATCAGTGCCTGCTCCCAGATAACTTCTCGTGCACGAGCACAGTGTTATCTATATGAAATACGTGAACTAACACCCTCTAGTGGTGAAAAACTGTTAAAATGCAATCTGAAAGAGGTGGGCTTCAAGGTCTAAGAAATTAGCATATGAACCTCCTAGGTTAAGCTTTCAACTAAGAATACCAAGAGAACAAAGCAAAATTGGTGATAAAAGTAAATTGGAAATTATTAATTACATTGTAGCTATCTTAGGGTTTATTTTATAGGTAAGTATTTAGATTTAAATAGGAATATTTTAATTAATAATATTAATATTAATTAGATCTATTTTAATAAGAATTTAGTTAGGGATGTTAGAGTTAGATAGGGTTATTATACTTAATATATATATAATAACGATATTAACCCTAATATAATTAGGGTTGATATAGTTAACATATATATAATATAATAACTATATTAACCCTAATATAATTAGGGTTAATATAGTTAATATAGCTGGCGGCAGTGTAGGGGGATTAAATTAGGGGTTAATATTTTAAAAATAGATGGTGGCGGTGTAAGGGGCTCACTTTAGGGGGTAGGTAAGGTAGATGGCGGCGGGGTAGGTGCTCACTTTAGGGGGTAGGTAAGGTAGATGGCGGCGGGGTAGGGGCTCACTTTAGGGGGTAGGTAATGTAGCTGGCGGCGGTGTAAGGGGCTCACTTTAGTGGGTAGGTAAGGTAGCTGGCGGCGGGGTAGGGGCTCACATTAGGGGGTTATAGATTTAATATAGCTGGCGGCGGGGTCAGGGAGCGGCAGTTTAGGGTTAATAACTTTATTAGGTGGCGGCGGGGTCCGGGAGCAGTGGTTTAGGGGTTAATACATTTTTTATTGTTAGGAGAGTGAGGGGGGATAGGGGATAGAGGGTTAGACGTGTCGGGCTATGTTTGGGAGGCGTGTTAGACAGTACGGGAGATTTAATAACTTTAGTCAGGTTTTGTAGGCGCCAGCAGTTTCTAAAGTGCCGTAAGTCACTGGCGACTCCAGAAATTTGTGCTTACGCAGATTTCTGGACATCGCTGGTTTGTCAGACTTACGGCACTTTAGCCTCTGACGGCGCCGTATATAGGATAGCTCGAGTTGCGAGCTGAAACTGCGGGCGGCGGGGGTTCCCTCGCTTGCGCCGCAAACAACGATCTTTATCGGATCGCGTCCGCTATTGGCTAACATCACCTCATTGATAAAATAGCGTTCTGCCATGGGGAGCCTGAGGCGCTCAGCTCAGGACTGGTAAGTTCTAGCGTTTCACAAATGTTAGGATTTACAATGCAACATATTTAATTTTTTATATATATAAAAAAAAGGCTGGCCAATGGCATAAACATACCCTGCTACATATCCTACCCTATGTAGTTTTTATCAGATAACTGCAAACATTTGTAGTACTGATAAATCCTATTTGTTTAAACAAAACTAAATGTGTTGTTTATCATTCCTATCTATAATTGTAAATTGAGCATTCTAAATATGTTTTATGTTTAGGTATAAAACTGTAGTTTGTTTAGAGAAATGCAAATATAGATATTCATTTATTTGAAATAGAACTCCAGTTATAGAAATGTACCATAGATAAGGAGGGGCAAATGTTTCGCAACATTCAAAAAACGGCACAAATTTTAACACATTCGTTCGTTCGAATCTCGAATGTATACATAACATTCTAACATTCGATTTTCGAATGTTCTGTTTCGAATTTTATGATTACATTCGAAAATATTCTTTTCAAAAAATTCGAATTTAGATTGTAATAGTATTTCTAATGCTTTTTCTTTAAATGTAATATTCGAATTATGCAATATTCTATATAGAAACATTCGAAATGATATATTTGTATCTATTATGTATAAATTTACTAGATTCCCTACCACATGAACTATTGAACTTCTGAATAGTATTTGTTAAATAGAATGTTAAATTTGAAATTTCGAATGTGGACATTCAATATAATTATAAACATTCAAATTCGAAAGTGGCATTCGAAAACTGTAAATAACATTCGATTATAGAATTTTTAAGAATATTCGTTCTTATCAACATTCGGATTTATAATTCGAATTTCGGTAATAACATTTGTTCTACATTCGAAATTTGAAAATTTACACATTCGCCCATGCCCAACTATAGACATTTGAAGTAAGGATCTTGTATGCATGAAACACATGCTTCAAAATAACTTTACTGAAACATGATTACATAACTAAAATTAAATGTGACAGTTTGTGCCACACATTAGTTTTCAGGAAAGATTGGAAAGCTTATGCCATTAAATAAAACATTAAGAAATAACCATCATAATTAGATTCTTGAAAACTGAGTAAATTACATATCTGAGCATGTAAGAGGAAATCACTTTATATTTTCTCATTTGTAATTTCCTTATAGTTAAGTATAATTTGACATTACTATTAAAAATAAGCAGATAGGACTTGTCATGAATAGCATTAGCCATAATGCAAGCTGTATATTAAATTAAGAGCAGTGATATCTTATAGTTTAAAATTATATGTTTAAAATAAATGGCAGCTCTAATCGGTGTCTTATACCATTACAGTGTAAAACCAACCAAGGCTGTTCTAGGGCACTGCTTTCAACTCCCATGTATTACTTGTAGCAGCCCTAAACCTTAAAGGGATATTTTACACTAGATTTTTCTTTGCATAAATGTTTTGTACGTGATCCATTTAAATAGCCCATCTGGGAGTGTTTTTGTAAAAATGTATAGTTTTGCTTCTTTTTAATAACATTGTGCAGATTTTCAGATCTTCTAACCAAGCCCCAATTCTTTAGATGTATACTGATGTCTACAGACTACTGGTTGTGTAATAGGTCTTTTCATATGCAGGGGAGGGGGGGTCTGTTTTTCCTGCTTTCACTGGGTGTCCCGGCCTAATATCATCAACAGTGCTAAATTGGGCGCTTCTAAGTACATTTTAAAAAAGGTTTTATACTGGATGTTAAGATCAGTATCTGTGCATATTCTTCTTTATAGTAGTGCCTATAACATGTAGTTATATGAAAATTGGTGTATACTGTCCCTTTTAAACGGACATTCAATGCTAAAAAAAAAAAAAAGTGCTAGATAGAATGATTTATTTGCCTAAGAAAAATATGCAGATGCATTTTATAAATTTGTATTATTATTTAAATAATGGGAAAAAAATTAGTGTTGTAACCTAGGTTTCATTCTCTGCTGAGGCCAGCTAGGGACAGATATAAATGCATCACAAGAGAGCGTAGCCAATGACTGTATGGAATATAGAAGTGTTAAAGTCTGATTTGCATTTTCACTTTTAATAAGAATTAGCCGACAGTTTTCAGAATTAAAGTGATGGTAAATCCGAACGTTTTTGAAACACTAGGATTTACCAGTGCAACAAATAAAGGGGACTTTCAGTCATGAAGTATAAAATACTTCATGCAGAAAGTTCCTTTATTTGCTTGTAGCATTATGCTCTGCTGGCATGTTTTCATACTTGTTATGTAGCAGGGTTAGCCTTGAGAAGCCAGCAGGGTGCATTTCAAGTTCTGAGAAATAGAAAATCCTCTAAGCTGAGTTACATGAAAATGGGCAAAATAAATATAAAGCCTATATTTTAAGGACTGATATAAACTCATCTGAAGAGATGAGCTAACCAAAAATATTATCCCATTTTGCTGATCTGTTTTTTTTTCTGTAGCCTATTTTTCCCTTTTTTTCTGTTATTCAGTTATGTGCTATGTAATACCAAAAAAATTATTCCCAATAAAAAAAAAAATCTCACGCTGTTTACTGTCGCTAATAACATGAAAATGGGGCAAAATAAATATTGAAAGTATATTGCAAAGTGGTTTCATTATGCATAACATTTAATATCAAAATCATTACAGTGTTCACTGTCCCTTTAAAGGGACAGTAAACTCAAAAAAATTGTTCATGATTTAAATAGGGCATGTAATTTTAAACAACTTTCTAATTTACTTTTATTACCAATTTTGCTTTGTTCTCTTGGTATTCTTAGTTGAAAGCTAAATCTAGGAGGTTCATATGCTAATTTCTTAGACCTTGAAGACTGCCTCTAATCTGAAAGCATTTTGACAGTTTTTCACCACTAGAGGGCATTAGTTCATGTGTTTCATATAGATAACATTGAGCTCAGGCACGTGAAGCTCCTAGGAGTCAGTACTGATTGGCTAAAAATGCAAGTCTGTCAAAAGAACTGAAATAAGGGGGCAGTTTGCAGAGGCTTAGATACAAGGTAATCACAGAGGTAAAAAGTATATTATTATAACTGTGTTGGTTATGCAAAATTGGGGAATGGGTAATAAAGGGATTATCTACCTTTTTAAACAACAAAAAATCTGGTGTTTACTGTCCCTTTAAGCTTCTCTCCTCTACTTATACATCAATTTGCAGGAATGTCTCTAATATGAGGTGGATCTCTCTATCCTTAATATTTTGCATTTTATTTAGAACTGCAGCAGATAGGCTGTGCTGTTCGAGTTGTTGAACTTTCAGCTTCAAATCATATTTCCTAAGTTGACCAACAACTAATAGGATTATCTGCATATCACCTGCAAACTCTGAACTGCAGATTTTTCCGTAGCATTAAAGGGACACTAAACCCAATTTTTTTCTTTTATGATTCAGATAGAGCAATTTTAAGCAACTTTCTAATTTACTCCTATTATCAAATTTTCTTCATTCTCTTGCTATCTTTATTTGAAAAAGCAGGAATCTAAGCTTAGGAGTCGGCCCATTTTTGATAAATGGATAATAGAAGTAAATTAGAAAGTTGCTTAAAATTGCATGCTCTTTCTGAATCATGAAAGAAAAAATGTGGTTTTAGTATCCCTTTAACTAGCAATTTCTTTTGTGGTATTAAAATGTTCAATATAGGTGGCCGTTTTAACTGGCAAAAGCATCTATTTCAAATGACAAAATAAGGTTAATTATTTTTTTTGTTTTTTAAACAAAGAATTTCAACTTGCCCAGAAAATGGAGATAGACTCCCAATCATGTCCACCTCATGGCTGGACAGAAATAGGAGGAGTCAACAGCCCTCAGGAGAGGGGTTCTCACTGGTAAATATTACCAGGGAGGGCCAAGATATAGGAGTTTCTCGGTCCTATGCTAAAGCACCTCAGGCAAGATCATAATTCCCTGCCAGGGCTAGTCAGCTGCTCGCTCATTGTGACTAACTGACTTGTACTCCGGTAGAAAGAAAACTTAGAATCTGGCAGTTAGTGACAGTTGAGGATAGACTGGAGTAGGGAAATGCTGATATACAGTGCCACAGGGAACATGACAGGTAAAGTATATAGCAATGTGAAAAAGTGTCAGAGAGACATGCAGCAGATATAGAATCATAGTGACATATCACAAGGGAAATGTGCCAGGTTAAGTGTTTTCTAATCAAGTATGCCACAATGAAATGAGCCTGATAAGCTGCATATGTGATGAAGTTATAAGATGCATCACATATTTTTTCTCTTGTAAGTGAGATGATATTAAAAGGACTAAATGTACTTGAAAATGGTTATTGTTTAAAAATATTGATAATCCCTTTATTACCTATAAACCAGTTTTGCATAACCAACATTGTTATATTAATATACTTATTACCTCTGTGATTACCTTATATCAGTGCTTTTTACAGACTTGCCATTCAGCCAATTAGTGCTGATTCACAAATAACTCCACTGGAGTGAGCACACCGTTATCTATATGGCACACATGCACTAGCACTGTATAGCTGTAAAAAGCTTATAAATTGCACTGAGATAAGAGGCGGCTTTCAAAGGCTTAGAAATCAGCCTTTGAAGCCTACCTTGGTTTAGCCTTTAACAAAGAACACAAAGCAAATTTGATTAATATAAATTGGGCAGTTGTTTAAAATTGCATGTCATATCTGAATCATGAAAGTTTATTTCTGACTTTATTGTCCCAGAATTATACGCGTTATGTGTTTTCTCTATAAAGTTGCTTTAATATTTGTTGCTCCAATATTTCCAAAGTTTGCTGCATTTTCATTTATTGAAAACAGAAATATACACCTGCAACAAATTTCTCACATTCTGGGATATGCACAATTGCCTTTTTTTTTTTTTTTAACTGAATGCATTTTGGTTACTTAGGGCAAAAATATATGCTTGTAGGGATACCTGCTACGAAATGGTTGAGATGTACTGGCTTGCTGAACAATAAACACCTTGAAATGTTAATATAAAATATTTAGTTATACATAGTAAAACACAGTTGCATCATACTTTAATTATTTTGCACCCTATCCATCTAATTTAGCTCTGAAGGCCAACTCTGCTACATGCATGTCCCTAATTGGATTTAAAAGATAACAACTGCAAAACAATGCACTTTATACTACTATAATGACCATGACTAGCCTTGTCAGCTGCAGACTCAAGTCTGGATTGGCTCATCCAAGAAAGGAAACTTATCAGAATATTTAAATAAATGTTTAGGCTTGGTTGATTATTAACAGAAGTGTCTTGTAGTTACAAGGTGTTTATTGTCCCTTCAAAATTCTTTACCCATATTTATTTTGTGGCCTTTTTCTCATCTCCTTTTTAATAATTTCTCCCTAAAACTATACTCCATAGTCAAAGTGAGGTCTTACCAAGAATTTATATAGGCTTTGTTCTCTTGCATCCATGTCTCTTTTTAAACATGTAACAGGAGGTAAATGCATATCTATATTAATTAATTATTACATTAATTATACGAGTGTGCTTGTACTGCTATACTGATATATATATATATATATATATATAAATAAAAAAGAAAAGATGGAGTTTAATGTACCTTTAACTAAATAGCAAATGTATGTGCATTTACTTAGCATAATACTGTATTAACTTAGCATAAAACTGTAAAGGATAGACAAGACTAGAAATAATATTTACTATATTAGATAAAGGGAAACTTACCTTTTCCATAAAAGTGCTTCCGATAATAGTATGCACCAAGGTCAATGTGCTCTATGATGTAGCGTTTCACTTTTTCCCTGTGCACAGGCTGGATCTCCCTTGGCACTTCCAACACAGAGACACCAGCATTAGTGCAATGGGAGCTGAGCGAAGACTCAAAAGAACAGTTTTCACCTGCTGGTAAAGAGGATGAGTTGGCCCTTGAAAGTGCAATCCTCCTGTCCCCTTCTCCACCAATCTCATTTCTAAAATAAGGACAACTCAAAACAATGTCATTACTTTTTCCATCGCCGTCATCAGCTTCAGGATTATCTTTAGGGTTCAAGTCTTCCTTACTACCCAAAGGTGATTCACAACTCCCAGTTTGACCACCAGATCCAGGTGACTGGGAAGCAGCAGATGCCCCTGTTGTAACGTTTTTGCGTTTTGCCATATTGGTGCGTGTTGCCATGGCTTCACTTATGTTAAAAAGAATGCTCTGAACATCATAATGTGCAAAACATTTTTGGCATGTTCCGAGGTGTAAACTTTTTTCAAACCTTCCATCATCCAGATCAAAAGAGAACTTTATAGAGTCATGCTCACTTTTCACAGCCCTTAACTTTCTAAATAAAGAGGGCTCAACAGCTTCAGTCTTTAAGCGCCTTTTAAATAGTTTGTCTCGGTCTCTCCCAAGTAACAAAGCACCATCTATGTAATCTAAACCAGAAATCCTGACAAATTCACCTCGTGATATCTGAGCCGCTGCATGCAAACTAGGAGAGACTGTAGAATCACAATGAAACACCTCAGAAAATGAAAAAGGTGCCAAGTTCTTGTGCTCAATATTTTCCACTCTGTAACCCCTAAGCATTGCAAAAAAATTCTCTCCGGATAAACCTTGTCTATCTATTGAAGATGTGCTTCCATACTCCCTGTGCAAGGCTGCCCCGGTATTCGGATTAACTGCATTTTGATCAAGTACATCATCTGTATCAATATCACTGATGGTAACATCACTGTTGCTTCTTTGTCTTATAGGATGTAGTCCTCTGTGGGGAGAATGGCTAAAGATATCGCCAATGGAGTATTTTGTCTCTGCAAACTCCAAATCAAAGGCTTTTTCATTAAGTATATCAGAATTGTCACCTTGTCCATTGGATATTACTGTCGCCATGCTGTCATAGCTGCTTTGTGCTCTACTTTCCCATGCTGCCTTACTACACATTTCTTTTTTAGGAGGCCACTCTGAAACACGTGCTCGTACACCCATCTTGGGCATTGCAGGGGTTCCATTATTTTGGCCAGGAGAATCCGCTTTTCCAGATGGTGGAGGACCCATATTACCATTTAAGGCCTTAAATTTCCTTGCAAAAAAATCATCTGACTGCATGTTATTACCAGGTTCCATAAAATTCAGTGAGGGTCGACTAGAATTAAATTTGTCGTCTTGGAGGAAATTTGGATCATTCATGTCCAAAGAGTTTAAAAAGGGCACCTAGTCTTCACGTAAGACTGGTGCCATATCTGTTACATGATTATTCTTGCACTGGCACAAAATTAATGCCTGCAAACTGAATAATTTTGGGCGTTCCAACATTCCAAACTGCAATACCGAATGTAAGTATATTTGCATCTATTACATTTTTATGGAAATCAACTTGTTTCTTCAGTTGGTTGATTATCTTTACCTGTATTGAAGAAAGAAAACAATAATTAATTTATACTCTTAAAAAATAGATCTGCTTTTAGCATAAAAGAGACAGTAAAACCTTGTAATCACAACAATTTTCTGCAGTCTGAAAGTTATTAAAAGACATAAAAGGGACATTTTACACTAGATTTTTCTTTACATAAATGTCTTGTAGATGATCCATTTATATAGCCCATCTGGTAGTGTTTTTGTAAATATGTATAGTTTTGCTTATTTTTTAAGAACATTGTGCTGATTTTCAGACTCCTAACCAAGCCACACAGTGTCAGATGTATACAAACGTTTACAGACTACTGCTGGCTCCTGTTTATGTTATCTGTCTTTTCATATACAGGGGAGGGAGTCTTCTCTTCTAACAAACTGTGCGGCATAGGTGGCAGCTCTGTAAGCAACACTATCCTACCATTGTTTTTTTAGTTGCACCTTAGCCCCGCCCACTTCTTCTTGCAGCACGCTAAAATGTATACAGTCTGTAATCCTGTACCATCAGCATGCATGTCCGGGAGAGGAGGTGAGAGGAGGTGAGAGGAGCTGGCGTTTTGCTCCCTGACATTTGTGTGCTTGATTTAAACTTCTCCCTCTGTGCTCTGGCCACACTTAGCTCAGGGATCTTCTCCTGCAATAAGGCTCTAATTGAGCAGAGTTTAGGTGAGGGATGGGGCACACAGACAGCAAGAGACACTAGAAGAACCGGGAACCAGGTTATGTTTTATTATATTATATTGCCGCCTGTGTCCTTATGCATGCATCTGCCACTAGCCGGTGAACCCTGCTGCCTCCTGAGCTGTCTGTCACAGTAAGCAGCCAGTGAGATAAACACTGCAAGTCCTCCTCTGTGCCTGACAGTAAAGCCTCTATCACTATTTGCCTAATTAGTAGGAAGATACTTTTAATTGCTGTATTTTTTTAATAATATTGTTTCCCTGATCTCCTAATTCTCCCAACCAAAATGTTATTACACCCCCATACTATCACCCAATGTGTAAGCAACTGGGGAGGATCCTGTGACATCTGTATGTCACATGACCAGTGGCTGCACTGCTGTCAGGAATATTGCTCATGCATGCTTTTCTTGGGTGAGTTTGATACATTTTTTTGCTATGGGGAGCTCAGCATGAGTTATTATTTTTGTGAGTTTTTGAGACAGCTTCTGAATGTCAGTGTTGCTGCCTGTTTCTGTGAGAGTGTGTGAGACACCTTGTGTTTGAGAGTGAGATCTGTATGTGTTAGTGTTAGAGAAACCATCTGTAGAAAAGAGAGCATTTTTTGTATGTGTGAGAGAATTTGTGTGTATGGCAGAGAGAGCATCTGTGTAAGACAGCATGTGTGTGTTTGTGAGAGAGCATATGTGTGAGACAGCGTGTGTGAGAGAGAGAGAGCATGTGTGTGAAATAACATATGTGTTACAGAATGTGTGAGATAGCATGTGTGTGTTACAGCATTAGTGTGTGTGTGTACAACGTGTGTGTGTTACAGCACGTGTGTGTTTGTGAGAGAGCATATGTGTGAGACAGCGTGTGTGAGAGAGAGAGAGCATGTGTGTGAAACAACATGTGCGTTACAGAATGTGTGAGATAGCATGTGTGTGTGTTACAGCATTAGTGTGTGTGTGTACAGCGTGTGTGTGTTACAGCATGTGTTTGTTTGTGAGAGAGCATATATGTGAGACAGCGTGTGTGTGAGAGAGAGAGCATGTGTTTGAGACAGCATGTGTGTGTCTGTGAGAGAGCATATGTGTGAGACAGTGTGTGTGTGTGTGAGAGAGAGCATGTGTGTGAAACAACATGTGTGTTACAGAATGTGTGTGTGACAGTGTATGTGAGACAGCATGTTTGTGTTACAGCATGTGTGTGTTTGTGAGAGCATATGTGTGAGACAGCGTGTGTGAGAGAGAGAGAGCATGTGTGTGAAATAACATATGCGTTACAGAATGTGTGAGACAGCATGTGTGTGTGTTACAGCATTAGTGTGTGTGTACAGCGTGTGTGTGTTACAGCATGTGTGTGTTTGTGAGAGAGCATATGTGTGAGACAGCGTGTGTGAGAGAGAGAGAGCATGTGTGTGAAACAACATGTGCGTTACAGAATGTGTGAGATAGCATGTGTGTGTGTTACAGCATTAGTGTGTGTACAGCGTGTGTGTGTTACAGCATGTGTGTGTTTGTGAGAGAGCATATGTGTGAGACAGCGTGTGTGTGAGAGAGAGAGCATGTGTTTGAGACAGCATGTGTGTGTCTGTGAGAGAGCATATGTGTGAGACAGTGTGTGTGTGTGTGAGAGAGAGCATGTGTGTGAAACAACATGTGTGTTACAGAATGTGTGTGTGACAGTGTATGTGAGACAGCATGTTTGTGTTACAGCATGTGTGTGTTTGTGAGAGCATATGTGTGCATATATGTGTGTGTGTGAGAGAGCATATGTGTGAGATAGCATATATGTATGTGTGTGTGTATGAGAGAAAGCTTATGTGTGAGACAGCATGTGTGTGTGAGAGAGCATATGTGTAATGCAGTATATGTAAGAGAGAGCATATGTGTGAGACGACATGTATGTGAGAAAGAGCATCTGTGTGAGACAGCGTGTGTGTGTGAGAGAGAGAGCATCTGTGTGAGAGCATATGTGTGAGAGAGAGAGCATGCGTGTGTGAGAGAGAGCATGTGTGTGAGACAGCGTTTGGTAGTCATATCCCAAAAAACTCCTTAGAAGTATTTTTTTAACTCACATAGACGAAATGTGAGAAATAACGTATATATCATACAATCACTCCATAAACATATACCAAATACACTGCATATATAATTTGAGGAATATACGGTATGCTAATAAAATAGTTTTTTACCATTTGCCAATAAAAAAAAAAAATATGGTCACCTTATGTATACTGTCCCTTTAACACCTTGTGTGCTGCAACCATTTTTCAATGGTCAAACTCCCCCCCCCCCCCCCCACACTTCCCTTATTTGGAGAAGCCAATGCAGACGGAAAGAAGGCAGGGCTTGCCACTGCTATGTGCACAACAACTAAAGAATAGTAACTACTCACTATGTTATTGCATTTCATCCTGTTCTTGCAGCTCTTTTCAAATCAGCTCTCCTGTTTTAAAAGCTTAACGGTGCAGATACTGAAGCTCCTCCTCTTTGTACTGGGGGTTGCCATCTTGGAGCTCAGGTATTCTCACAGCCTGTGACAGAAGTTTTTTACACTCACAGAAAAATGAGGTTGGGAACATTTTAACAACTGTATAAAGTGCTTCAGATTGGTGTGTATGATACAAAGCAGGAGCTGTACATTTTGCAGCTGCTGCTGTGCTATACATTATTGTTGAGTGCTTTTTAAAATCTATTTTGTTTAACTGTGAAACTGAGTATAAAAATGCAAAAAATGTAAAGCTCACACAATGCATCATGCAACACTAACTCCAAGCATATGATAGAGCTGTAAAAAAGTGGCCAATATTAGAGATCTGTCAGTGTGCACAGCTTGTGTCATAGGCTGTGAGAATACACGAGCTGCAAGATGGTAGCACCCAGTATGAAGCGCTGGAGCTTTTAAAACAGGAAAACTAATCTGAAAAGAGCTACAGGAACAGGATGAAATGCAATAACATGGTGAGTAGTTACTATTCTTTTGTAGTTGTCCTCAGCAGTTTAATATCACTTTAATACAATATCCATTGTTTGGCTTTAGAAGAAATGAGAAGATAAACTGCAAATGAGACAGATATGTGGCAAGGTTAGTCTTATGAAAAAAGGTTGAAAAATAATGACAATATATTGAAAAGTTGTTTTACTATGTATAATTGAACCTTTTATGTTACAATCTCAAAGTCTTCATTGTCCCTTTAAGAAAAAACAAAATGTTAATCAAAGGACAGTGGTATTTTAACCCATCTGGATCAGGAAAATAATTTATAACATTCTCAAAGAAGTGCTATATAATTTAATATTTGGAATAACAAATAACAAATGTTGCTATTTAAAGGACAAACAAATTTAATGAAGAGATTTAATAACAAAAGTGATGAATGATAGTAAAGTGTGTGCTGTAATATTAATATATTATAGATCTTCCCTTAGAGGTTGTATTTTCTCTACAGTGGTTAGTATTAACATTATGCTTTGTAACATTTGCCTAACATGGATTTTTTTTCTCTCTAGAAGCCTGCAATGCTACTTGGCTATAGTCATCTATTACCCACTAAGGAGCGTATTATGTTTAATTTGTTACCTCTGCAGACATAGCAAAACACATTTACATTTTGTCAAACACTGTTTAACAACCACTGTGTTCCTGGAACAAAATGAAATGCATTTTCTGAAGGCTGGACATTTTCAAATGGAAAGGACATACAGTTTTTTAATACCATTTTTTTTTAGAAAGAATAAAGCTGTGTATATTTGTGCATATGTATGGGTGTGTGTGTATATATATATATATATATATATATATATATATATATATACACACACACACACACATATATACACATATACACACACACACACATATATATATATATATACACACACACATACTTACATATACATACAGCACAAGAGAACCGCACTCACTGGACTTTTAAAGTGTAGCAAATTTATTTGAGTAGTGACGTTTCAGGGAAAACAATCCCCTTCCTCACACACACACATACACACACACACACACATATATATATATATATATATATATATATATATATATATATATATATTACATTTACATTTAATATCCCTTTAAGTAAAAGCTACAGTCACAGTCAAGGACAAAATGTAAAGTAGAAAGAGGTCACAGTCAAACATGACCCCCAGGCAGCCAGCTGAGAGATGCACGGATGACTCTTTTCATTGGTACAACTGGCATATTGATTTTGTCGAAAGGAAATTAGCAAAGCCAATGACAAAAGAAAAAACAAAATCTACTCATGTATAAAAGGAAACTAAAAAGATAGAAAAAGGTGCATCACACACATACGTAGACATGAGCACTGCACCTCTATAGAGTCTGCACCTCTATACACATGCACACACATTTAGCCACCAATCGGTAAGCACTTCCCAGGTGCTGAACCAAAGATGGGACGGCTCGTAAGCTTACATTCCTGCCTTTTCAAATAAAGATAGCAATAGAACAAAGAAAAAATGATAATAGGAGTAAATTTAAAAGTTGCTTGAAATTGCATGCTCTATCTGAATTATGAAAGAAAAAAATTGTGTTCAGTATACCTTTAAAATAACAGTGTTGGTTGAGCAAAACTGGGGAATAGGTAATAAAGGGATTATCTAACTATTTAAACAATAACAATTTTCAAGTAGACTATCCCTTTAACATCATTTTACCTACAATTAATTTTCAGTAGCCAAACTTCACCCATCATTTGCCTTATTTGGAGGAGCCAAACTAGGCTTTATTCCACAGATATCAAGGGTAGCCACTGTCATAAAGTTAATATAAAGAAACATTTTTGCAGTTGTTATCCGATAAAGACAATTAGGAAAATATATGTAGCAGAGTTAACCTTGAGAAGAGAGCAGGTGCATTTCAAATTCTGAGATTTACAAATTGCTTAATTTTCAGGGCTAAATTACATGGAAAAAAAGGACAATATAAATAATGAAAATATATTGCAGAGTTGATTCACATTCATTTTTAAACAACTTTTCAATTTACAATCAATTTCACTTCTCTTGGTAGTCTTAATTGAAGGAGCAGCAATGCACTACTGTGAGAAAGCTCAAAACATCAGTAAGCTGACAATTTATGTACGGCCACCAATTAGCAGCCAGCTTCCAGCTCCTGAGCCTGCCTAGATATCCTTTTCAGCAAAGTATACCAAAAGAACTAAGCAAATTAGATAATTGAAGTAATTTGCAAAGATGTTAAAAATAGCATGCTTTATCTAGATCATAAAAGAACAATTTGGGGTTTCATGTAAATTGGTACACTTACCTATATGCAGGGTAAAATTTTTGTTAACAGAATAAATATTTTGAAAGATAATAACCTGGAATGCAAAACATTTGGAATTTGGGGTCCTTATCTATGAGCAAACTTCCATAACTAATATATTAAGCATGCTATGTCACCTGCATATTTCCATCTCTTATCTAACACTGATTTAATTTAAAGGGACATTAAACACTAAATAAATACTAGATAGAATGATACATTCAAATAAAATATTAGTCTGAGCATTGCATGTAATTTTATTAGTTTAAATATTGTCAAAATAAGTGTACATTTTTAGTGTCTATAAAACAATGAGAGCTGCCATGTTGTAACTTAGGTTACCTTCACTGCTGTGACCAATGAGGGGCAGTTGTAAATAGGTCACTAGAGTGTGCAGCCAATGGCTGTGTGGAATATAACAGTGTTTAACACTTCCATTTCTAACAGAAACTGAAAAGCTCACAATTTCAGAATGGAATTACAGGAAAAGGTGAAAAAATAAATAATGAAAGTATATATTTTTTTATTATTTATTACCATCTCAAAATGTTTACTGTCCCTTTAAGAAACCAAAAGAAAGAGGCAAATTTGCACACACTGTATATGCCGTCATGTGTTTTCCACTGTTGATAAAGGATATGAGGATCTGATGTCTAGAAGACATAAACAAATGTCACTAGCTTGACAAAATCTTAGGAATTTATAAACTGTTTACAAAACATGAATGAGCTGATCCCATTTTCAAAGTCCTGTCACTTGGAAGGATTTACGTAATTAGCAACAGCTGAATCATTTGTAACAGTGCGGTAAAAATACAGCTCCTATGTTTAAATTGTAGACAGTAAATATAATTATTATTTTATTGTTCAAAGTTAAAATAGAGTAATTTGACAGAAAATGTTTTCAGTTTCTAGCTAGCTGATCAGGTGATATCTAGTGTGAAGAAAGTGACAGCTATTTCTATTGTAACATTTTTCCAAGCTTGAATGGGCAGCTTTCAGTTTGCCCAGGCAACCATGTCCTGGATATTTGCCCAGGGAGGAGGGGACAATACTTTAAACCCACTGGGGCCTATGCTGAAGCCAGGAAAATTACTTCCATTTACTAGGAGTGCAGGTAATAGAATGAATGATTAAGAAATCAACTGGCTGGGAAGAAATATATACAGAGTTCTTGAAGTGTTGAAAACAAATAGTAATGTATTCAAATGCATGCAAATAGTTCTTTAAGCACCACTTGGATTGCATTTTTCCTGTGTTTGATACCTCCCAAGTCAGACACAGTATTTACGGCTTTTCCTTAAAAGTGATTGTACCGTTTAAAGGGACAGTCAAGTCCAAAAAAACATTCATGATTTAAACAGGGCATGCAATTTTAAACAACTTCCCAATTTACTTTTATCACCAATTTTGCTTTTTTCTCTTGGTATTCTTAGTTGAAAGCTAAAACTAGGAGGTTCATATGCTAATTTCTTAGACCTTGAAGACTGCCTCTAATCTGAATGCATTTTGACCACTAGAGGGCATTAGTTCACATGTTTCATATAGATAACATTGAGCTCATGCACCTAGGACTGAGCACTGATTGGCTAAACTGCATGTCTGTCAAAAGAACTGAAATAAGGGGGCAGTCAGCAGAAGCTTAGATACAAGATAATTACAGAGGTAAAAAGTATATTAATATAACTGTGTTGGTTGTGCAAAACTGGGGAACGGGTAATAAAGGGATTATCTTTCTTTTTAAACAACAAAAATTCTGGTGTTGACTGTCCCTTTAATGAATTACTGCCCAGTGTCTAAAAATAATCTTAAAAACATGGGCACTTTAATCTTCTTTTTTTAAAATACCATTGTGTTATGGTAAACATGCCGCCGTTCCTCCGTCAGCATCTCTTCCTATATTGAGCAGGTCGATAACGAATCCGGCTTCATCCAATCATTGTGTGCCCCCTTTAGCGTCCAGCTCGTGGGGCACGTAATGATGTGAGGAAGCGGATTTGTCATCGATATGCTAAATACAGTAGGATATGCGGGCGGAGGAATGGCGTTATGTTTGTCATAAATATTTTTAAAAAGAAGAGTCTTTGTAAAGTTGAATGAATTAAAGTGCCTATGTTTTTAAGATTAGTTTTAGATACTAGGCAGTAATTCACTAAACTTTACAATCACTTTAAATAAAAAAATAATTCAAATAACCCTTTGACTGATAAGCCATTTCCCACCTGTCTGTTAAGCTGGTTTTGAGCTTTTTGTTTCTGTTCGCGTTTAAACACTTTTAGAAGTAAAGTTTGAACTATAAAAACTATATATTGTTTTTTTCAGCAGACCCAGCAGATTCAAAATATACCATTATTATATGTGTATGTATCATCAGGTTTAACCCTTTCGTGACAGGGTTAAAGTGCCTACATCGGAACACCTGTTCCGATGTAGACAAATTGAAACTACGCGATCGTGCATACGATCGCGAGATTTCAATTATTGGATCGCATCTGGGGGGTGTCCCTACAACCCTAGGAACGCCCTCCAGACCGCAATCAAGTCCTTGAAGCACAGAAGGCTTCAGGACAGCCGTTTGTTATGACGTTCTATTCCGTCATAATGGCTTTAAAGCCCAGTGTAAATATGACGGAATAGAACGGCATAACGGCGTTAAAAGGTTAAAAAATAACATATAAAGTGTTTAATTTTTTTACTCCTAAATCAATAAATAATAGAATGTAATTTTATTTTTCTAAGCTTAATCATCAAAAATTCTGTGGATAAATATTTGTAGTAGGTAACCTTTCTGAAATAAGCAGAAATTAAGAAAATGTCACTGTTTTTTCCTTACTGTTTTATTGCAGGCATTTTAATTTGATAAATTATCAAAAACAGCATCTTAGAATTTACTGTACTGTTTTCAGCAATTAAATAGTTCTAGCCACCTGAGAAATTAAAATGTGGTACACAAAGCATACATTTTCCGGAACTACACCCCTTGGTGCATCAAACGAGGGGCTACAAGTATTTCTAGCATCAATTTGGGGTGCGCAGCAACTAATGGAATTACGTTGCATTGCTTAAAAAAAAAAAATTCTAAGCAAAGAGCCATATTATACATGGTCTATTTTTGTGCTAGCAATACATGTAGCCCCTCATTTGATGTGTCAAGGGGTGTACTTTCCAAAAATGTGTACTTATTTAATGTATCTTAATTTCTCAGGTGGCTACAGCTGTCTGATTGCAGACATAACCCCGTGAAGTTGAAAGACTATTTTTTTTAATTCTCTTTACAAAATAAATAGATATTTTTAAAGGAATTATGTCACTCTAAAATATGTAATTTTTATTGCAAAAAATACTTAAGTTTTGAAAGATGGAGAGAGCTGCGTAAAGAGGGTGTTTTACTCCTCGTCCACGCATGCTAAAAGGATAATTATTTTTAATAGTATTCCTCTACCATTTATTAATTTGTAACCACATTATCCAGGTGATCTTGGGATTACAAATATAATATCGGTCCATATTGTAAAAGGGAATGCGACATTTCTTAGCTAGGTGATCACTCTCTTATCATTTCCCGCCTTGACTATTGCAACTCCATCCTCTCTGATTTCCCTAGCTGCTGTCAATCTCCTTTACAATCCATAACGAATGCCTCTGCCAGGCAAATCTTCCTTACACGTCGCTCCACATTTGCTGCACCTCTTTGCATATCCCTTTACTGCCTTCCTCTAGCCTCCAAATTTAAAACCCAACATCCTGACCCTGACATTCAAGGCCCTCAATAACACTGCTCCACCCAATATCTCTTGGGGCCGATTTATCAATATCTGGCAGACATTACTGAATGCAGACAGCATACACTGTCGGCATTTAACATTGCACAAGCAGTTCTAGTGAACTGCTTATTCAATGCCGCCCGCTGCAGATTCGAGGCCAATCGGGCGTCAATCAACCCGATCGCATTGGATCAGGGGATTAATGTCCGCAGCCTCAGAGGCAGCAGACTAGTCTTAAGGCCGCTGCTTCTTAACTCCTGTTTCCGGCAAGCCTAAAGGCTCGTGTGGAAACAGGGGTATTTTGTCCCATTCGGGCCATGATAAATCAGCCCCCTTGTCTCCAGATACTCTCCCTTCCGTCCCTTTTGCTCTGCTCATGATTTTCTTCTCTCTTCCTCTCGTTATCTCCTCACATTCTCATCTACAGGACTTCTCCAGCCTGGCCCCTATTTTGTGAAACTCTCTACCTGTCCACCCGAGTTTTGGGCGAGCTGCATCTGCTGCCCGAATTTAAGATTGCACAAGCAAATGCTTGTGCACCCTGTTCACTAGATCTTGCACAAGACATTAGTCCAGGATGATTTAACTCCACTATCTTGCATGGAGCCTTATAGAAAATTTACACTATAAGATAAATTAAATCATATTGTTTACATTTCTTCTAGGGCGATCACCACCAAGGCTATAAAATCTGCAACAACATTGCATTTATCATATTTAACTCCCCAAATGCATACGTCCCAAAAGTTTCCAAATGCTTTCTATCATGGGGAGGGGACAGATTTTGTAAGCATTGGCTCACAAGCATTTTGTGGGTGTGGCTGTGGAGGAAGGACAGGATGTGACCAGATGTGTGGTAAACGTGTTGGTTTCAACCAGGTGTGTGGCGAATGTTTTCCGGGGTGTGTCATGGATGGGACATGCTGTATCCAGGCTAGAGCTGGGGGAGTCCTTTAAAACCTAGTTTTTCAACCTGTGGTACGTGTACCCCTGGGGGTACTTGGGACATTGGCAAGGGGTACTCTAGGGATTGGCCTTTATTTTTTTTCCTGCTGTAGCTATTGTAAACATGTGTTTCTCATTTCTACCCTCGAGCACTCCTAACTGGCCTAGGTTGAACCACTGCTCAATCACTGATGATTATTATTATTATTAGTTACTTGTAGAGTGCCAACAGATTCCACAGCGCTATAATTGGTAAATTAAATGAAATTGGTAAAACTTTAGATTTTGGCTTGTTAGTGACATATGAGGACTTGAGTTGAGCTTCAATGACATGATCAAGGAAAGTAAGGTAAATTATTGTAACTAAGTGTCACAGAGAGAAGTGGCAGATAAATGTGCCACTGTGAAATAGGTAAAGTGCATTATACTAAAGTGTGACGCAGTAAAACGAGACAGATAAACTGTGTATGAAATGTTTATTAAAAATAGAAAGATGGTACCATACATATTACTTTCCTCATCATGTAGTAAATAGTTAATTTCCTCTTTTTTTAATGTAAGAAGCACACTAATTGCATATAATTATTAATATCAATGGCCTATTTATCTTTTTTTTTATGTGTTCATTATTCTCAGTTTTAATATTGTAAAACATTAAATTCGGGATAACATAACCAAGATGCTGTGGTGGGAAGCATGCACTCAGCTATATTAAAGGGATAGTAAACCCAATTTTTTTCTTTTGCAATTTTAAGCAACTTTCTAATTTACTCCTATTATCAATTTTCTTCATTCTCTTGCTATCTTTATTTGAAAAGGCAGGAATGAAAGCTTTGGAGCTGGCCTATTTTTTGTTCAGTATCCTGGATAGGGCTTGCTGATTGGTGCCTACACTTAGCAATCCAATCAGCAAGCGCAACCCAGGTTCTGAACCTTAAATGGGCTGGCTCCAAAGCTTTTATGTCTTCTTTTTCAAATAAAGATAGCAAGAGAACGGAAAAAAATGATAATAGGGTTTAGTATCCCTTTAACTAACATCAATATAGTAGATTTATTTCTAAATGTACTTTCTGTGATATCATCAGATATACAAATAAATGGGCAGGCCTTAAACAGTTTTCTTTTTAGTCATAAATTAATCAGCAGTCATATAGTATATGCAATTTCACCCTAAGATAGACTTTTCAACTGAGAGGGACAGTTCCTAATTCTGAGCTCTGTCCCGCTGTACCTCTGAGAAAGTCATATGTTCTAATTTGCAGAATTTCCCTTCCCACAGACTGACCAGACACACCCATGATCCTGCCCAATATCCACACCAGTGACCCACCCTGCCCATAAAACAGTGACAGCCTGCGTAACCTCCCGAGTCCCTAATACCTTAATACAAATGTAAGGATATATGCTAAGATATCAAGTTCCTCATGTTGAGTACTGCAAATTATACACTAAAATCAAGCAGAGCCTAGCAGAACTATGGAAAACAAGCTAAAAGATATGTGGTTGATATCAAGCTTGTAAAAAAAAGCCTGTTACAGTAAAAACAAGCTATAAAGATTTTTTTTTGTGTTACTTTGGGCTAAACGAGTTATTCCCATACAATTCAGGAAGCAATTGTCACAATAGCTATTATGTGCCAGGGGGAGGTGAAAGGTTGCAGGAATCATTTATCACTAATAAACTCTAACAGAACCTATTCTTTTATTAAAGGGACACTAAACCCAAATTTTTTTCTTTCATGATTCAGATAGAGCATGCAATTTTAAAGGGACAGTCAACCCAAATTTGCAAATAGGTCATTCTTATAAAGTTGCTAACGACATTTAGTTTGCACTGTAGCATAAAATATGCTACAGTGCAAACTAAATATCGTTAGCAACTTTATAAGAATGACCTATTTGCAAATTTGGGTTGACTGTCCCTTTAAGCAACTTTCTAATTTACTCCTATTATCAAGTTTTCTTTGTTCTCTTGCTATTTTAGGAATTTAAAGCTTCTGAGCCAGCCTATTTTAGGTTCAACACCATGGATAGTGCTTGCTTATTGGTGACTATATTAAGCCAATCAATAAGCAAGCGTAACCAAGGTTCTGTACCAAAAAATGGGCCAGCTCCTAAGCTTTACATTCCTGCTTTTTAAATAAAGATAGCAAGAGAGCAAAGAAAAATAATATGAGTAAATTAGAAATCATTAAATATATTTTTTTTAATTTAGTATCCTTTTAACTTTCAATATCCCAGTAATCTGTCTTCCTTTACAGCTTTGCTTCCTCACTTGTTGGTTTTTATCTTAAATCAGTTGTCGCACACGTATCGTCCAGTTCCACTTGCTGTGCCAGTCAGGTACATCTTATAAAACATATTATACAGATTTCTATAAGGAAGATAAAAATGTAAAAATCAAAGTCTTTACTTTGTTAGATTAAGTCGTACACAACTGAGGCTGTTAGTTTAAAATTTAAAGGGACATGAAACCCAAACTTTTCCTTTGATTGTGCAGATAGAGCATGTGGTTATTATCATTATCATTTATTTGTATAGCGCCACCAAATTCCGTAGCCCTGGGTATAATGATAGGGGTATACAATAACAAGGATTTGTGATAAAATACAAAACATAACAAACCTAAACAAATCTAGTACAGAAGGAAGAGGCCCTGCTCAGAAGAGCTCACAATCTACAGGTTTAGGGTGCAGAGACATAAGGTTGGAGTAGCTTGTCACATCGGTTGTAGTTGCAGAAGTGAGTCAGGCAGTTCATGTATTAGTTTGGGTAGGATGAAAAACAGAGGAGTGATTGTAAGCCTCTCTGAATGGGTGGGTTTTTAAGGAGCTTCTGAAGCTATACAAGGTTGGAGTCTTGTGGAGCGTGGTAGAGAGTTCCAGAGGACAGGAGCAGCACGTGAGGAGTCTTGGAGACGGGATTTGGACGTAGAGATAAGAGGAGTGGAGAGACGTAGGTCAGAGGTTGATCGAAGAGGATGGGATGGGGAATATTTCACGATGAGAGAGGAAATATAGTTGCGAGTAATACTGTTGAGTGCTTTGTAAGTTAGGGTTAATACTTTAAATTGTATTCTGGAGTGTATGGGTAGCCAGTGTAGAGACTGGCAGAGCGGAGCAGCTGATGTAGATTGTTGACTGTGTTTTAATGTGGTTTTAAACAACTTTCCAATATATTTCTATTATTAAATTTGCATTGTTCTCTTTGTATCCTTTATTGAAAAGTATAACCTAGGTAGGTTAAGAAGCAGCAATGCACTGCTGGAAGCAAGCTACTGAGTGGTGGCTGCACATATATGCCTCTTGTCATTGGCTCACCTGTGTTTAGCTAGCTCCCAGTAATGCATTGCTGTTCCTTCAGCATACCTAAAGCTAGGGGAATACTGGTGAAAAGGCAACACAAAACTAGTGTGTGTGTATGTATGTATATATATATATATATATACACACACACATATATATATATATATATATATATATATATATATATATATATATACACACACATATATATATATATATATACACATACACACAAACACACATATATATATACATACACACACAGACTCATAAAAGGCCTGAGGAAAGGTTAACCCCAGAATGTCCCTTTTTTGATTATGGCTGTGTAGGAATAAATACTGAGATTACCTGTTATGATCCTTCTATACATATTTCTATGTGCACCCTGGCAGTTTGTTTGATATATATATATATATATATATATATATATATATATATATATATATATATAATTTTAATGGTTATATATATATATATATATATATATATATATATATATATATATATACACACACACACACAGTATCTCACAAAAGTGAGTACACCCTCACATTTTTGTAAATATTTTATTATATCTTTTCATGTGACAACACTGAAGAAATTACACTTTGCTACAATGTAAAGTATTGAGTGTACAGCCTGTATAACAGTGTAAATTTGCTTTCCCTTTAAATAACTCAACACACAGCCATTAATGTCTAAACCGTTGGCAACAAAAGTGAGTACACCCCTAAGTGGAAATATCCAAATTTGGCCCAAAGTGTCAATATTTTGTGTGGCCACCATTATTTTTCAGCACTGCCTTAACCCTCTTGGGCATGGAGTTCACCAGAGCTTCACAGGTTGCCACTGGAGTCCTCTTCCACTCCTCCATGATGACATCACAGAGCTGGTGGATGTTTGGGGTCGTTATCATATTGGAATATTGCCCTGCGGCCCAGTCTCCAAAGAGAGGGGATCATGCTCTGCTTCAGTATGTCACAGTACATGTTGGCATTCATGGTTCCCTCAATGAACTGTAGCTCTCCAGTGCCAGCAGCACTCATGCAGGCCCAGACCATGACACTCCCAACACCATGCTTGACTGTAGAAAAAGACACTCTTGTCTTTGTACTCCTCACCTGGTTGCCGCCACACACGCTTGACACCATCTGAACCAAATAAGTTTAGCTTGGTTCTCATCAGGCCACAGGACAAGGTCCTAGTAATCCATGTCCTTAGTCTGCTTGTCTTCAGCAAACTGTTTGCGGGCTTACTTGTGCATCATCTTTAGAAGAGGTTTCCTTCTTGGATGAAAGCCATGCAGACCAATTTGATACAGTGTGCAGCGTTTGGTCTGAGCACTGACAGGCTGACTCCCCACCCCTTCAACCTCTGCAGCAATGCTGGCAGCACTCATACGTCTATTTCTAACTTCCAGTGACCAGAATGAGAGAGTGTGAGAGCAATAACACCAAATTTAACACACCTGCTCCCCATTCACACCTTAGACCTTATAACTCTAATGAGTCACATGACACCGGGGAGGGAAAATGGCTAATTGGGCCCATTTTGGACATTTCCACTTAGGGGGTCTACTCACTTTTGATGCCAATGGTTTAGACATTAATGGCTGTGTGTTGAGTTATTTTGAGGGAACAGCAAATTTACACTGTTATACAGACTGCACACTCACTACTTTACATTGTAGCAAAGTGTCATTTCTTCAGTGTTGTCACATGAAAAGA